>NC_060899.1:14771953-14806953 GCF_014805685.1 Silurus meridionalis
TGGGTGTGGGATGTATAGTGGCGGGCTGGCTGCGTGTGTGTGTGTGTACCTGTAACTCTGGGTGTAGGGATGTATGGTGGTGCGCTGGCTGCGTGTGTGTGTGTGTGTGTGTGTGTGGGTGTGTGGGTGTGTACCTGTAACTCTGGGTGTAGGGATGTATGGTGGCGCTGGCTGCATGTGTGTGTGTGTGTGTGTGTGTGTGTGTGTGTGTGTGTACCTGTAACTCTGGGTGTAGGATGTATGGTGGCCGCTGGCTGCGTGTGTGTGTGTGTGTGTGTGTGTACCTGTAACGCTGGGTGTAGGGATGTATGGTGGCGCGCTGGCTGCGTGTGTGTGTGTGTGTGTGTGTGTGTGTATGTGTGTGTGTGTATACCTGTAACTCTGGGTGTAGGGATGTATAGTAG
The DNA here is from genome assembly GCF_014805685.1 of Silurus meridionalis. Classification (NCBI taxonomy): domain Eukaryota; kingdom Metazoa; phylum Chordata; class Actinopteri; order Siluriformes; family Siluridae; genus Silurus; species Silurus meridionalis. The sequence continues at coordinate 14,772,358 of NC_060899.1, forward strand.
CGGGCTGGCTGCGTGTGTGTGTGTATACCTGTAACTCTGGGTGTAGGGATGTATGGTGGCGCGCTGGCTGCGTGTGTGTGTGTGTGTGTGTGTGTGTGTGTGTACCTGTAACTCTGGGTGTAGGGATGTATGGTGGCGCGTTGGCTGCGTGTGTGTCGGGGGCGGAGCTGCTGATTTCGGAGCTGGTGAATCTCTCCACCACGGCACTGTGCTGTGTGTAACACTCCCTGCAGCAGCGCTCCTTCTTCCCCCCAGACCTCGTACTTACAAAGTTATTACTGCAGTAATAACAAAAGATTCGCCCACACAACCTAACACACACACACACGCACACACACACAGCAGAGAAAGGATTACAGTCAACTATATTTAGCTGTTATAAAATTATAAGGAAAAAGAGAAGGAAGGACAGAGGGAAGGAAGAAAAAAGAAATAGATGGGTGAATGGATGGATGATAGGATGAGTAGGTGGGTAGAAGGATGGAAGGATGGATGGATAAATGAATGGGTGCATGAATCAGTGAGTGAATGGATGCAGTTATAGATGTATGAATGGAAATATAAACATATGACCAGAAAGAAGAGTGAAAGGCTGGATGAATAAATTGATGGATGAAGGGATGAATGGATTAAATCGATAGATATATGAGTAGACATGTGGAAGGACAAATAAATGAATAGATGGATGAATGTTTGAATGGACAAACAGAAGAATGATGGATTGATCATGCTATGTATTAACATGTGTTTTATAAAAAAACACTTGAGTGTGTTTGTTAGTGTGTGTCTTGTGAGTGTGTGTTGCATGTGTGAGTGTGTTTGCTAGTATGTATGTCTTGTGAGTGTGTGTTGCGTGTGTGTGTGTGTGTGTGTGTGTGTGTTGTGCTCCACCTGCAGTGATGTTTCCGGAGCCACCATGTGAAGTGGCTGTTGCAGCTTAGACAGTGTGTAGCTTCTCGGTCCACTAACCACCACCGTTCCTCAGCCCTCTGCTTCTGCTCAAACTCCAGAGCATCAGACTTCTGCCACAGAACATCCTTCTCTCTGTAGGAGACGTGATGGAGAGGGGGATGAGAGGAGAAAGAGTGAGAGAAAGATGATAATAAATGACCTGCACAGTATTGAAATTTTACACACCACCTAAACACACTGGAGCTTGGAGCAGACCTGAGTAACCCGAGTGTGTTCCTCAAACCATCATCCGAACCATCATCCCTCCATCACTAAACAAATTCACCTCCATTTTTACTCAAGTTGTCATTCTCATTAATCCATCAATCATAAATTTGAACATCAATCATCCCATTTTAATCATGATAAACCCCCTCAGGCTCAGAGCCTCGTCCCCTCGCATGTCCCCTCGCACGTCTCATTCAGCTCCAACACTCAACCTCTTGCTCCTTTTTACATGAGCAGTGCTGCTCTACTTTATTCATTCATCATACTGTACATATACACACTGCTTTCTTTACCTCTCTCAGAATAAAAAAAAAAGAAAAAGTAGAAGAAAAAAATATATAAATATATATAAAAAAACTAAAGTAAAAAGAAGAAGAAACAGGAAGAGAAAGAAGGAAAGAAGGAAGAAAAAAGAAAGAAAGAAAGAAAGAAAGAAAGAAAGAAAGAAAGAAAGAAAGAAAGAAAGAGAAAGAAAGTAACACGAGTGAACTGTTGAGGTGCAGGAGAAACACTTCAGGATGCTGAACCATACATATAAACCATAAAACACACTTTATCTCAAATTTTCTATCTCTCTCCCTCGCTCCTCTCTCTCTCTCTCTCTCTCTCTCACTCACATACAGAGTGTGTGTGAGGTAAAAATTCCCATAAGCCCATGCTGGTTCCACTGCAGGACACTTCCTAACAACAGCAAAATGGCTTGATGCTAAAACAGACACAGTCAAAAGACACACACACCCAAACACACACACACACACACACCCAAACACACACACAAACAGAGCGCGCACTGATTACAAAACAACACGAGCTTGTCATGTCGTCTGGTGCCATTTTAAGACAAGAAACTTCGCTGATTGAAGAAATCTTCGTTTTTCTTCCTGCAGTCGTACTGATTGTTCTGCTTCAACACAAATAGTTTCTTATAGCAAATAAAACACACACACACACACACACACACACACACACACACACACACACACACACACACACACACACATACACACACACACTCACACTGCAGTGCCGAGTCAAAGAGCGAGTGTAGAGTGGAGCCTCTTATAAATGCAGAATTAGAATGGGCTCCTTCATTCTCACACACACACACACACACACACACACACACACACACACACACACACACAAAGAGCTGAAACATTTAATGGCTAAAGGTATGTGGACACGTGATCATCAAACCCTGTGCCTTTTGAACATCTCATTCCAGATTTATTCTCCTGTAAGGATTAAAGAGCATTCGGCTACAAGAGCATTAGTGAGATCAGACACTGATGATGTGTGAGGAGGCTCCAGTTCCAGTTCCGTGGAGTTGAGGAGGTTAAAGTTCTACACAGAACACTCGAGTTCTTCTATTCCGAACTTCACACACCATGTCCTCATGGGACTCGCTTTTGTACAGAGGGACATCATCATGCTGGGGAAATGTCTGGGTCTTTAAACTCCTGTAGAATCGTGTGATTCCAATGTTGGGGTGTGACAAGCAGGGGCGCACTTACTTTTGCCCATATAGTGTAAAACAAAAAGAAAGAAAAAGGAAAGAGCTGGAAAGGAAATGCAGTGGACTTGAGCTTGCCTGATGAGCTCGATGAGCCGCTCCTCTAGCGTCGTCTTCACGTGGCTGAGGTCTTCGATCTCGGCGGCCATTTTGATTTGCTCGACCTGAGCCTCGGACCGAATCTTTTCCATCTTCTCCTTCAGCTCGTCACGCTCCGTCTGCACTACTGCCAGAGCCTCTTCCACACTAGATGAAGAAAACCAGAAGGACGTAAGTGCGAGAACCGGAGAAACACAAACATCATTTAGTCAGAAAACAGAGTAAAGAGATCCTGCTCAGAAACTTGTCTTCTCCGTCCTTTTGTCCACGTGTCTCCCTTCTGCATAATATCCAACGTTTTTATTTAGTGAATGAATTTATTCAGTAAGTTCAAAGATATCATTTCCTGTTTCATCAGTGTCCTGCTGTGTCAGGATCCTGCTTTTAATTACGACTTGTATAGCTAGCCTGAAACTCAATGCTAATTCTTCTGCCTCACAGACAACGAGGAGAAACGCTAGACTTTCTTCAGGTTGTATTAAGACACGACGAGGCTAATAGGCTACGCATACATTATTATGCTAGGTAGCACTTTTTAGCCTGGTCGGTAAGGTTTCCTGGAAACCATGGCAACATGTTCCCTAGCTCATGTATATGTAATAGTGTAAAAGGAAATACACTGCTTGGTCAAAAGTTTGTGGACACCTGGCTATGAGATTGTGTTTTTTAAAAAGTCTCCATTTCCAGTCATAATAAGCTCCAGTCTTCAGCAGGAGATGATCCACTAGATTTAGTGTGAGATTCATTCATCCACCAGGGTGTTAGTAAAGTCAGGTACTGATGTATGTGAGATGAGGAGGCCTGGAGTGCATCTCAAAGGTGTTCAATAGAATCAATATAAAGCTTATCTTCATGAAGAACCACATATGGAAGGAAAGCTCAGGTGTCCTGAGACTGTTGTCCACACAATGTAATGCACTTATAAAAAGATTTGCTGCTATAATTTCATGTCAGTATGTTCCTGTGTTCCTGAAGCATGGCTGTGTGGGAACAGATTTTACTTAGCGATCACAAGAGGCTTCATGCAGCCCGGTGCTGCTTCATCATTATGGAAGTATGGAGTAGGTGTGAGATGGGATTTTGGGAAGGGAAAGGAGAAAAGGGATGGTGGAGAAAATACATTTGAGCTGTTTCTGAGTGTGTGTGTGTTACCATGTCATTCTCTCTTTCAGCTGCTGGATTTCATCTTCTCCACAGCGAATCAAGCTCTTGGTCTTGGCGATGTGCAAATCTTTCTCTCCCATCAGTTGAGAGCACTCCGAATTCAGCTGCTGCAGAAACACAGACCAAAAAACAACGTCTAGATTCTACGTGTCTACAGGGAATGCAGAAGTCGTCTACTTTTTGTTTGTGAAACAGAATTATATTTATTTTTATTCTAAACATAATATATACATATAAATCCATTTATTTGCTTCATGCTATCCTTTAGGTATAAACTTGCTTCACTATATTATAATATACTATATTGTTTATTTATTAATTATTTTTTTAACTATATTTGCTGTCCCTTTTAACATTCTGACACTTTTACTTCATGGTAATGAATATTTAAGCATTTTGCTTTTTTTATTACATTTTTTTTAATATGTGCAACATAATATTTGTACCCCAGGGCAAAATGAACTGTGTTTCCGAAAGTGGCAATATTTTCGCCACATGATGCAAGAAGTAGGTGTATTTCACGCAGAATGACGTTTTACGTTTAATGGAAATTTAATCGCTTTATAAAAGGAGTCTACTGTTTCAGTGGTGAAGCAGCATTAACCTAAAATTTAACAAAAAAAAATAACATTTCATTTGATTTTTTATTAAATCATTAATATAATTTTTTTAAAAATTTATTTTAATTAAAAAAATATTTAATTAACTATTGTGTGGTAAAAAAAAAAAAAAAAATATTAGAAAATTTCTAGTTGTATGTGGCTCCATCACGTCACATCGGCCCTTAGTGAGCTTGAACCGTCTTAACTTCACTTCATCATCAAACCCTGTGACTGGACCTTTCACACACTCCCACCTGCACTCATAATGTCCAACTTATTAGCCCGACAAATGTGCTATGAATCACACCACTGTTGAAATCCAGAACCTCATGAAAGATTTGGTTGTGGCACCTTTAAAATAACTTCAGTCTGGTTTTCTAAAGACCTTCTTTTTCCCCTAAAGAAAAGCTCAGAAGAAATACACGACATCAACAATTTCGAGCATAATAACTATTTTTTTTCGAACTCCGAGACAGACCTCTAACTCTGCTGCTTTGACCTCCAGGCTGGATGTCTTCTCGCTTTCAGTCTTCAGCTGCGCTTTTAAGCTCTCAAGCTCTTCGTTTAGGCTCTGAGGAGAAAAACGCCAAATTACGTTGTTAAACGCTGTTGCGCTGACATGAACAGAAAGCACAAAAAGCCAACAAGATCATAATCATAACAAAAAATTTTCACTATACGCTACACATGTTCACTCACTGGTCCAAAGAAAGCAGTCGATTGTATCTACTAATGATGATAAGGATTTAAACTATTGTATAAGTGTCTTCTCCCATTAGGGGGCGCCAAAGCGGATCATCCGTATCAATACCCCCCTGTCCTCTACATCTGCCTCTTTCACACCAACCACCTGCATGTCTTCCCTCACCACATCCATAAACCTCCTCCTTGGTCTTCCTCTTTTCCTCCTTCCTGGTGGCTCCATCCTCAGCATTCTCCTACTGATATACCCCATGTCCCTCCTCTACACATGTCCAAACCATCCCAAATCACATGACAATGGCAATGCCCCTGTACACAAAGCCAGCTTCATGATAATCTGCTTTATATGGGTTGGAGTGGAAGATCTCCTACTTTAGAGCTTAAACCCTATTGAACACCTTTGGGATGAATGTGAACACTGACTGCACTCCAGGCCTCCTCACCTACATCAGTACCTGACTTTACTAACACCCTTGTGGCTAAAGGAATCTTCACAAAATCTAGTGGAACATCTCTCCAGAAGAACAGCAAACTGGGACTTAATGTGGAATAGGATGTTCAGAAAGCACACACCACCCTTAGGGTCAGGTGTCCACACACACTTTTTTGTCTATATAGTGTATATGGCGTGTATGAAATGGCAAAATATAATAAAATCCCTTCATTAGAAGACGTTTTGATGATACACCATATGCACTTCTGGAAAAAGAAATTGGGGACTTGCTGTTCATGGAGACAGCAGGACCCCGTAACAAGTTCTTTATCGGTCCTTACCTTGAGAAGGTTTTTGTGCGCCATGTTCTCGGAGCTCATCTGAAACCTCAAGGCTGCCGTCTCCTCACGTGCCACATCTCTCTCGCTCTCCGATTTATCCAGCATCTCCTTCAGCTCCAGCACCGTTCCCGGGAGCTTCTCCATTTGCACCAGCTCCTCCCGCAGACTGGTGTTCTCCTGCCGTAGCGACGCCATGCTAGCGTTCAGGCGATCCGTTTGACGCTCACCCTGTTCCTCCAGCTCACGGATCCGGTTGCTCTGGGCTGCCCAGCGCTCCTGAGCTTCTTCGCGTTCTGCCGTCAGCCTGCAGATGGTCATCCCCAGCTCGGCCATCTCCTTGTTGGCCCCATGGAGTCCCTCTCGGTTCTCGGCGTTCTCCATGACCAGTTGTTCATTTTGGGTCTTTAGCACAGCCAGGTCTTCCTTTGCTCTGGCGAAGTCAGCTGAAATTTTACCAAGCGCAGATCTTTCTGCATGTAGCTCAGACGATAGCTCCTGAAGGTGCTGCTTGGACTGTAAAAGTTCACTGATATGATTTTGGTTCTGCTCCTCTGCTTGCTTTTTGAGTTGTTCTATCAATGTCTGCAGCTCTACTTGAAGGGCCTCTGTGATTTCCAGCTTAGTCTGGATCTTTACTTTCTCCTCCTCGGACAAGAGCAATTTGGCTTTTAAGTCCATCACTTCCCCCTGAAGCCTGGACACTTCTTTAACATTTAGAGCCAGCTGCTCCTCCAGCAGTGCTACTTTCGAGGCCACATCATGGGTTTCCTTGGCACGGCAGGCGCTCATCTCCAGCTGAGCTTTTTCGACTGCGTTCTTCTGGACCACCAATCTTTCAATCATCTCCCTCTGCTTCTCCAAGGCTCGCTCTGCCTCTGCCTTCCCTGCCTCCAGCTCTCCCTCTTGAGCTTCCAGCTCATCAAGCCGTTCTTGAAGCTCCTCACAAAGCCTCTCTCGATCCTCCAGCTGCGAGTGCTGCTCCTTCAGCTGCACTGTGAGGTTCGCTTCATTACAACTTGCCACCTCTAGGCTACTCTTTAGCTCCTTGACCTGTTCTGTGAGTTTCCGCAGTTCGTCCTGTGCAGCTGTGAGAGCACCTTTAGTCTTTAGGTGCTCCTCCCTTTGATCTGCATTCTCCTGCTCCAACCTTAGGATGACGCTTTCCGACTCTTTGACCTGCATGCTTGCTTTTTGGAGCTTCTCATCAAGGCTGCGGTTCTCCTCACGCATTCGCTGTTCCCTTTCATCCACGGTCACTTTAGCGTCATCAAGCAGACCTCTGAGCTGCTTCTCAGATGCCCTCAGCTCAGCCAGATCAATTTCTAACACAGACTTGCTCTCCAGCAGCTCCTTCTTAGTGTCCTCGTTCTTCGTGACAGTCTGGAGAAGCTTGCTGTTCATCTCCGTGAGATTGGAGCACTGCTCCTTGTATTCTTCAATCATCCTGCTTTGATCTTTGATGTTACTCTCAAGTTTTCCTATACTCTCACTCAGACCATGTTTTTCTCTCACTATCTTTACAGCTTCACCCTCCAGGTGCTGGATCTTCTTCTTACAAACAAGAAGCTCAGTTTCTTTACCCTTGAGTTGCGCCTTTAGGTTCTGCACCTTTCCTTCCAGGCTTTCTTTTAGAGAGCTCAGCTTTTTCTGCAGCACCTCTCTCTCCTCCATTGCCCTTTTCTTCTCTTCGGCAGCCTGCTGCTCCATCGCCTCTAGACAGTGCTGAAGGTCTTGCAGGTCCTTCTGAAGACTGCTGGCTTCCTTCTCTCTCACCAACAGCTCCTCTTGGAGTTTATCCATTGCATTACGCTGTTCTTCAGCCTGCTTCACCAGCTTCGTGCCCTTCTCCGTCAAAGTGGCCATTTTGGCTTCTCCGTCTCTCAGGACTTGCTGTTTCATACGGAGCTCCTCTGCCAGACGTTCGGCCTGCAAACTTTTCTCTTCAGCGTGTGCTAGGGCTTCTAATCTGCCTTTCTCTGCTTCCTTCAGTCCATCCAGGAGTTCATGGATCTTTTGGGCTGAATCAAACTGGCTGGCTGTTTTCAGCCCTTTCTCTTCAAGGACAACATCCAGTTTAGACATCAGCTTCTCGTTCTTTTTTTCTGCAGCAGCTAACTTAGTCTGAACTTCCATATTTGCTGCCTCTTTTGCAGCCTCACGCGTCCGCAGAACCTCCAAATCTTGGGCCAGAGCTTGTTCCCGGTTAGCCAACGCCTCCAGTTTGAATTGAAGCTCCTGGTGGTTGGACTGAGCTGCTAACGAAACGTCCAGCTGCCTTTGCAGTTCAGCCACCACTACACGGAGCTCGGTGGCTTCAATGCCAAGCTGTTGAACGTGCTCGACCAGCTCTCGTTGTTTCAGCTCTGACTGATCCAGCTCCAGACGAAGCTCGTCCACAGTGGACAACGGCTCGGCAGATTCATTGAGCAAGCTATGTCCAAACTCCGGACTGCAGGGAAACTCGTTGGCCTGAGAGAGACATAAGGAAGAACAATAAGTATGGTAAAGATCCTGGAAGAATGACCACATAATGCTCAAAGTGGGGCTAAAACCAAATCCACATGCAAGGCCAATAATACATTTTTGCCTTAATGTCTAAGTTCCCAATAATTCCCAAATGCTTTGGACATTTCCTTGATAGCTGACCACTGCTAATGTCTTTGTGATTAAGTTTCGGGTCTACAGAGGAGACAGTTGTAGTAGTGGGAAGAAGGACCAAATCCGAAGGTTCCGAGTTCAAATCCCAACACAGCCAAGCTGCCACCGCTGGACCCTTTAACAAGAACCTTAACCCTCAACAAAGTGTATAAATGAGATCAATTAAAATGCTGTAAATGTTGATGTAATTATTTGGTTGTGAGTTCAAAACACAGCAGCATCAACTTGCTTCTGCTGGTTCAGTGAGCAGAGCCCATAATCCTAAAACTGTATCTTTATCAAATTGCACACAATTGACATTCCAACTAATGTAAATCTAAAAAGCTACAAGAGGGCCAGGGTAAAAAAAAAATCACCCGCCTCAATAATTAATATTATGTTTGGTAAATCCTGCCATCTGGTGGATACATGTGGTCATTATTTATTTATTTACTTCTTTTTTACGTTTCCTTTTTTTTTTTTTTTTTTTTTTTTTTAGTCTGGCCAAAAAAAAAAAAAAAAAAGGGTAAATCCATCTCACCTGTGAGTAAGAGCTGGCCAGACTGTTAATGCTGGAGCTGCGGCTCGGTGCTTTCCACATGTGACTTGGAGAGCTGGTCATACCCAGAGTCCTCCTGCGGCACAAAACATCAGCGAGACGCAACATACAGAACATCATGAATGAATTGTTCACTTTTACCAGCCCCACACAAACGCTGTGATGGTCCTAGCAACCACCTTAAGCCATCAGACAAAAAAGTATATCTTAGACGATACAGTAACAATAGTAACAAAGAACTTTTAGTTTTTTTAAACAAGTACCGTAGGATGGACACTTACATAGACGCCAACTATACTAATATGCCATTGTGTACTGAACCATGAGCTCTGCTTACCTCGCAAAAGTGGGCCAGTCCGAATCGAGGTCGTGACCCCGTGATGCAACGTCGAACTGGACTTCGTTGAGCTCGTACAGAGAGTTTACAATGTCCATGTTGAGACGTGGGTTCAGAAAGGGACTCCGCGTATAATACCAGTCGCTGCGGATTAAACACACTTCCGTTCACGTGAACTTTCAACAGTGACCCAAAGCTTCCTTAAATGACAATTTCAACAAGAGGTTGACCAGTCGGATAAACGATTGTTGATTAATTATATTTATAAATATAATGATAAAATTCATAAATTATAAATGCTAGATATAATATAGCGCTCTCCGTGCAGCGTGTTGTCTAACGTGTAAAAACAAACAGCACGTGGCATCAGTGATTTGCCTCTAGAGCCGCTCCAGCAATGGACACAACCCGGAAAAACTATCTGTATGGGTTTTTGCCAATAGGTGTTGATTAATTGGCTAAACCGATAAATCGGTCAACCTCTAATTTATAGTAAAAAGAGGTCAAATTACTTAATACTTGTCACATATACTTTACAGCACAGTTACATTATTTCTTTGCATATCTTAGTGATGTTAGGAAGCTGGGGTCAGAGCGCAGGGTCAGTTGTGATACAGCGCCCCTGGAGCACGGAGGGGTAAGAGCCTTGGTAAAGAGCCCCAAAATTGGCGATACTGGGGCTTGATCCCCAGACCTTTTCCACTGAGGTTTTATATATGAGCTTTTATAGAATACATTTCATCTTTCAGAGAATTAACGCAATACAAATACAAAGATCTTCCACACACTTGTAATATCTTCTATAGAGCTCCATCCCTTTTGAACGCCTTTGTGATGAATTTGGGGGAAATGGTAACTTGGTGATCAAGGCACTGAACTTTGGCACCGAAGGTTATGAGTTGAAATCCTAGCCACACTAAGGTGCCACTACCAGGGCCCCTGAGCAAGGCCCTTAGCTGCTCAGTTGTATGAATGAGATCAATGTAAGTCACTCTGGATAAGGGCACCAAATTATGTGAATATAAAAGTTTGTTTAACTGTGTTCTATACAGTGTTTTTTTCCTGTAAAAGCTAATAACCAGGGTTGCCAGATCTCCTGCAATTGAGCTCAAACCCTATTGAACACCTTTAGGAAGAACACCCACCCTTGTGGCTGAATAAATCTCACACTAATCTCCACAAAATCTACTGGAACCCCTTCCCAGAAGAGTGAAGGTTATTATAACTACAAACCAGGAGTGTGGAATGTGCAGAAAGCTCATACGTGACGCACAATCCTACATGTGCACTCAGTTGTTTACGTGCATGAACGTAGGGAAGTAGAACTCGACATAGGAAGAGAAATTATGAAGATAAAACAATGAAAGTGATCGCTTGTGTAAACGATTTCATTTACAGGAACACAAAAAAATAAACAAAACAAATAAAACTGGAACAAAAAAACTTCTGGAACATTTGAGTGTATGAGCAAGTAAACATGAAACATGAGTGTGTACCTGGTGACTTTCTGGTTCAGGAGGCACTGCTGAAGGGTGTCAGCTAATCGCTGGTGCACCAGAGAGTAACGGATAAACGCCCGGCCTTTTCCCAACGACGTCTTTAGCTGAGAGGCAGAGAGAGAGAAAGAGACAAACAGAGAGACACAGATAGAGAGACAAAGAGACAGAGACAGAGAGTAAGAGAGATACAGAGAGAGAGGAAGAGAAAGAGATACAGAGAATGAAAGACATACAAAGAGGGGCAGAGAGAGATAAAGAGACAAGAGACAGAGAGAAAGATAGAGATAAGAGAGACAGGAAAAAAGAAGGAGAGAAATAAATATAGACAGGAAGAGAAAGACAGAGATAGAGACAGAGACAGATATATATATATATATATATATATATATATATATATATATATATATATATATATATAGAGAGAGAGAGAGAGAGAGAGAGAGAGAGAGAGAGAGAGAGAGAGAGAGAGAGAGAGAGACAGAGAGACAGAGATAAAAATAGACAGAGAGAAACAGAGAGAGAAATATATAGAGAGAGATAAAGAGAGACAGAAAAGACAGAGAGGGATGAATAGAGACACACAGAGATATAGAGAGAGAGAGATATAGAGAGACAGAGATAAATAGAGACAGAGAGATATAGTGAGACAAAAAGAGATAAAGAGACAGAGAGAGATAAATAGAGACAGAGAGAGAGATAAAGAGACAGAGAGAGATAAATAGGGACAGAGAGATATAGAGAGACAGAGAGAGATATAGAGACAGAGAAAGATAAAGAGACAGAGAGAGATGAAGAGACAGAGAGAGATAAAAGAGATATAGAGAGACAGAAAGAGATAAAGAGACATATAAAGAGAAACAGAGAGAGAGAGAGAGACAAAAAGAGACAAAGAGACAGAGAGAGAGATAAAGAGAGACAGAGAGGGATATAGAGAGACAGAAAGAGATAAAGAGACAGAGAGAGATAAAGAGAGACAGAGAGAGATAAATAGAGACAGAGAGATATAGAGACAGAGAGAGATAAAGAGAGACAGAGAGGGATATAGAGAGACAGAAAGAGATAAAGAGACAGAGAGAGATAAAAAGAGACAGTGAGAAAGATAAAGAGACGGAGAGAGAAAAAGAGAGACAGAGAGGTATGAAGAGGTTAAGAAACACCAGGATTTCTACAAAGAAGTCATGCAACAGTATATTCAACACAAACCGTCCACATGTCCAGAGTCCCACTGACAGACGTGTGGACATCTTTGTTTACAACGTTCAAATGTCTTACTGCGGCCGAGCGTCTCACTGCCGCACTGTACTCGAAGTCTTCTGTAGATCTCTTCGCAAGTTTTCGGATCTGCGCTTGCTCGCTCATTAGGGTAAAATGATTGGGACCGATTTGTGACGCAAACATTCCGCATCTTTGAGGAGATGTTCTCCAACTGTAAGGAGTCTCCAGTGTTCAAGTTGGATTCTTTTTAACAAATTTGTTGTGGTATAAAAGAAAGAAAACATCGTAACAACGTCAGAGAAGTAACACTACCCGGTCTGAACGTAGCGTTCTGCATAAGAAGACCTGACATTAAAAGAAATGTTTCTTTGTTGACGTGGAAATAAGGAAGGAAGGACCGGTATCAGCATTTCACTTTGACATTTGCATTTTGAATAAACCCTGAAACAACAAGGAACTAGAACGAAACAAAGGAAAGTGTTGTCGGAGAGAGAATCCGCGTTTCGTCTTTCGTGTTCGCTGTTGAACGAGTGAACGAGTGAACGAATCGTACCTCAGGAATAGACTTGACGAAGCGAATGCCATCGTTGGCTCCTTTGATTTTGGCCAGACAGTCGCTAAAGTAGTCCCAGTAATCTTTCCTCATGCCCAGAAACGAAGACTTTTCCTTCTGGCCAAACTGCAGGAAACAAACAAAACGCTGCATCAATACACAAAAGCGTTACTAACCGGGAAATAAACTCTCATGATCTAGGGTTCCGTTGCCCCGTTTGCTTCATCTGCTAACGAGGACATCTACATTTGTATGCGTGTTCTGCAGCAGAGAACCCGAACCTGTAGCAGGTACTCCAGCTTGTAGGAGAACTTGTGCAGGTTGGTGCTGTCATCCGTGATCGGCTCTCCATTTTCCTTGTACTCTTTGGTGAGATCTAAAACACAGTCTGTGGACGAAAAATACAGGACAGAATTACTTCAGGACAAACACGATTTTATCACTCAACACTGTCACAAAGCAGCTTTGGAGAAATAAATATATTTCAAATTCAACCATCAGATTGGCACTAATGAGCGAGCCAGATGTGATGGTCCAGGAGGGGAATTGGAATTGGTCATCAAAAGACTAAAAAACACCCTACAGACTGTGGAAGTCAATAACAGATATAAAATGTCAAACATTTTACATTTGTGCGGCCAGGTTCTAAATGGTCCACGACTCGTTACTGGTCCAAGGTCCTGGTGATTGGGGACCCCCTACTCCCATGGACAACGGAAGAACATTCTAAGAAACACTGAACAGTTAAAGTAGTAACCTAGTGGTTAAGATCGAATAATAGTTTAGTGGTTAAGGCATTGGACATTTGCTTGGATGGACATGAGTTCAAACCCCAGCACCACCAAAGCTGACCATAAGAGCCAAATTCCATTAATGTTTAAGAAGTGCCTTCTGACCAATCAGAACCGAGAATTCAACACGTTCAACATGACACGCTTTCGCACGTCGCTCCTTTCCTTAGAGTCTCCACACCGCATTCCGACTCCACCCCCTTCTGTGCTATCAGGAACCAGGCAAAACAAAAAGACAGCAACTTTGGCTTCTGTCTAGAACGTTTCATCTTTTTGGATTCACTGGATCTTATGATGAGTCTCAAAACAAACATCACTGCTGCAGATGCAAACATTCACGTCCATAGACAAACTATCATCTCATCTCATCAACACACACCCACACACACACAATACCATGCAGATCTCTGATAATCCTCTGGATCTGGCTCTCCCCAGCCGTCGCCATGGTCCTGCTCACTCCTGGACTCCACGCGTGGTCATGTGTGTTCTGCAAGCGAGGGCAGAGGAATACAGGGATTTTATTTCAGAAAAAAATAATAATAAAATCCGACACTCTCTTGATTTTTTTAAGTTTTGACCCTTTTTGCAATATTATGGGTTTCTATCATGCATTTTTGTGGTACTTCTTATTATATTATTCAAAATTTACGTTAAAAATAACATTTATGAAGCCTGCATGTTTCTAACTTCTGAAAGGGTGACTTGTCAAAATGAATAAATGTGTCAGAACGGATGTGTCAAGGTCAAATTTTGAACAATTAATAGATCATGGGTTGAAAAAAATGGTGACAGATGAGGTACGAACTGGAAAATAAAAAAGATGGGTGTTGCCTCTGTTGCAGAAGACGGTGTATATATAGACTGGGTATTGAGTGTAGAACTGGCTGAGTTTCAACATTTTGCTTGGCATTTGAATTTTGTTCCTGAATTTCGATATTGACTTTTAATTGTAATTTTCCACGACAATAGTCGAACGGAAGACTAGCGACTATTTCAACAAGGGACGAGAAAACTGCATGAGCGTAATAAACATGCCGCATTTCGGGATGGAAGAAGGTGAGAGACCTGATTTCTTTTCTTTTTATTATCCCTGAATTAGGAATTCCATCAAATATTTCACACTCGCTTCAACATATGACTTCATCATCTAATTATACAGCAGCAGTATTATTACTATTATTATTATTATTGTTATAAAGCTGGTTATATCTGGCACAGTAGCCGTACAGAGGTTTTACAGCTTTTATATAAACACACTCCAGAAGCAGAACATGAGTGAGATGAAAATGAGATTTAGGAGACATCATTTCTTCTAACATACACCTAGACTCAAAAACACACACTGCAACAAACACAAACAATCACAGACACACACAATTAACATACACAACAAATCACAAACACGCACTGCAACATACACTCAACTAACACACACACCAATCGCAAACACACACAACATACACACACTACTGACTCGCACTGCAACGATTATAAACATACACAATTGCAAACACACACCAACCATAAACACGCAACACACAAAATCACACACCACACTCAAACAACAATCACAGACACACACAACTAACATACACAACAAATCACAAACACGCACTGCAACATACACTCAACTAACACACACCAATCGCAAACACACACAACATACTGTACACACACAACTGACACGGACTGCAACAATTATAAACATACACACAATTGCAAACGCACACCAACCATGAACACATGCAACACACACCAATCACACACAACTAACACACTTCAACAATTATAAACACACACATTTGCAAACACACACAACAACCATAAACACAAACACTTACACAAACAACATTTACAAAAACACACAACAATCATAAACACAAATACACACAATTAAAAAAACACAACAACCACAAACACACAGAAAACACACAGAAAACACACTCCAACACACACACACACACACACACACACACACACACACACACACATATTGCTACTATTAAACCCAGCTCGGGATGTGTGTTACAGTGTGTTACAGTGTGTTACAGTGTGTTAGTGTGTGTTACAGTGTGTGTTGCAGTAGTAGATGTTACACTACACACAGTTTGTAGAAAGTGTATAAAGTTACTGACCCTCTGTCTGAACGCGCGAGCCCGAGTCCTCTGTTTACAGGTGGAAAACTTGCTGGTCCTGTCAAACTCTTTGATTGACAGGTGAAACTTACACACATAAACATCTAACACTAAAAACATTCATCATTTCGGAGTGAAATCTCGCTTTAAACGTGTTTAACTTGTTTTAAGAACTTTTATTCACATTACAAAAGTCTATAAAATACCTTTAAAAAACTGAGGTCCGTGTTCCCGGTGTGCAGCCCCGCCCACTAAGAGCCTTTTAGCCAATAGGAATGGTAGCAAGCTGAGTTGCGCTTGAAAAAAAGTCACGTGACAGTGCTTGTGACGTGATGTGTTTTTGTTTTCAAACTTGAACACAATAACAATGCCAATTAATAAAAAATAATAATAATAATATTAATAATAATAAAAAATCAAGATGAAAAACAAATAAAGCAAAAAATATAATTATCAGTATTTTTATTATTATTATTATTATTAATTATAATAATAATTAAAATGCATTTTTCATGATACATTAATTAATTACATTAATATATACAATTAATAATAAATTGTAATTAATAAAAACAATAAAAATTTGACAATATTATTTTATATATAATATAAAATAATGTTTGTATGTAAAATAGTGTGTGTGTGTGTGTGTGTGTGTGTGTGTGTGTGTGTGTGTGTGTGTGTGTGTGTTTGTTACTGTGCAGAAGTTTTAGTCCATGCGATTGCTTTTTACAAATAGAAGTGTTAATATTAAATTTGTATTAATTAACAAAATAAAATCTAATCAATATGCGGATCCTTTACCTGCAAAACAGCATCAATTCAGTAGGTATCCGTTGTACTTTTTGGTACAGTTTTTGAAGGAATTAGGCAGCCAGGTTATTCCACAAATCCACATATAACCACAGATCATCTGTGTATATAGCCTGTGTTAAGTCCTTCTATCTCCTCATGTAATCCCAGACAGACTTGATGATGAGATCAGGACTCTGTGGGGGCCAAAACTATTAATTTCAGTTACTCAAAATGTTTTATTTGCCGTGCTTCATAGCAAATTGCCAATGATTACACAGTTTGCATGTTTCCAGAAAGCAGAATGTGCAAACACCTCTTTCCTAAACCCAGTGTTGGGAAAAAAACACACTGTTTTTAGTTTAATATTCAAACTTTGTGGACACCTGACCAAAAGATTTTTCGAACATTCCACATTAAGTCCTCAATTGCAGTTATAATAAGCTCCAGTGTTCTGGGAAGATGTTCCACTAGATTTTGAAGTGTGCTTGTGGAGAATTATTGTGCTCATTCAGCCACAAGGATGTCGGGTACTGATGCAGATGAGAAGGCCTGAGGTGCAGTCAGCGTTCCTCATTGTTTAATAGGGTTGAGGTCCAAGCTCTAATGCAGGAGAACTTCCACACACTTCCAAACCATGTGAAACATATCTTTATGAATCTGGCTTTGTTGGTCTCCTTGTTAAAGTGAATAGAAAATATCATGCTACCGAGTCCAGAGACATCGATACAATTGCGTGGCTTCGTCTTTGTTTGGGGAAGAACCACATATGGCTGGAAATGTCAGGTGTTTGTGTAGTAGATTATACTTCCTTACTAGTCAATAAAACATCAGATATCCTCCTTTGGGGAGGGACAATGACAGAATAAAAACGAAGTACACTGTAGTTCATGTGAAATTGTTCTACCTTTTTCTGATCGACATTCAGAACCATAAAGGAGACACTCTATTAATTTTATTTTTGACTCGTTGAAATTTGTTGGATTTCCAAGAGAGGCTTCAGTCTTTGACCCAAATTGCAGCAATACTGTAACTACAGACACGTCACGGGTAAGTGAATTGATTTGTAATAGTTTGAACTGATCGCGACTTATGTATAATGTTGAGCTGTAACTGAGCAGACCTGAAACATTGTGCCACAGGTCATGTCATGGTTCTTTTTCAGAACAATAAGTTCCCATTTTTTAGTTGATGAGAAGCTCATAATAACAGACACTGTATAGTTGCAGGACGGGAAGCAAACCAGGGATAACGTGTTTTATTTTGCGTTCCAGAAAGCAATATGGAATACTATTCGGACGATTATGAGGATGGATTGTGTCACAAGGAAGAGGTGGCAAAAGTCGGGTCCATCGTGGTGCCGTTATTCTTCGGCATCGTGGTTGTGTTTAGCCTCATTGGTAATATTTTGGTTCTCGTGATTATTGGGCTGTACGAGAACCTAAAATCGTTGACCAACATCTTCATACTGAACTTGGCTCTGTCGGACCTGCTGTTCACCTTTGGATTGCCCTTCTGGGCTTGGTACTACATCTGGGGGTGGAATCTCGGAGATGTTGCGTGCAAAGCCGTCAGTTTTTTCTTCTACGCTGGGTTTTACAGCAGCGTGGTGTTCCTGATCCTGATGACCATACAGCGCTACATGGCTGTCGTGCACCCTCTGTCTGACTGGGAAAGAAGACAGGGTTTTGCCCTAATTCCCATCCTCGCTTGGGTGGTGAGCATAGCAGTGGCCTTACCAGCCCCCATCTTCAACTCCATTCAGGCTGACCCAGAAAACCCTCAAAAACTTTACTGTGAGTATAATTCCACAGAAGTGTACATCACCATCACGTACACACAAAACGTGTTTTTCGTTTTTGCTTTCGTGGTCATGGGTTTTTGCTACATAAGGATCCTACAGACCATCATTAAGACCCGAACGAACAAGAGGCACCGTTCCATCAGGCTCATTCTGTGCATCGTAATCGTGTTCTTTCTCGGTTGGGCTCCTTATAACCTGGTGATGTTCCTGCACACCTTGGTCCATCATCAGATCGATTATTTCACAGACTGCGAGGTCACGCATCATCTTGACTACGCCGAGTACGTTTGCAAGCTGCTGGCGTTTTCTCACTGCTGCCTAAATCCCGTGTTCTATGTTTTCGTCGGTGTGAAATTCAGGAATCATCTGAAGGGGATCCTGCAGAAAGTTTTTCACAGGACAGACAACGTGGACATGCGACAAACACAAGCTGTTCAGTCTCACGGCTCGGTGTGGTCAAACAGCAACAACTGCAAAGCTAATTTCACGACTGTCTGAGCCAGTGAGTGTATAAACAAAATTATTGGCACACCTGACTTTTCCAGCCATATGTGGATCTTCTCCAAAACTGTTACCACAAATTTAGAGAAACTAAATTTGTTAAGGTCGTCTTCGGAAGTGGTAGCATGAAACGTTCCCTTTTTAGACTGAAGACCCAAACCTGTTCCCGCATGACAATACCCTTGTGCACAAAGCCAGATCTCTTCTAGTGGAACATCTTCCTAAAGAAATGGAGGTGATCATCACAGCAAATGGGGACTAAATGTTTAATTTGATGTTCAAAAAGTACATAGAAATGTTACAGTCAGGTGTCCTATATACATATATGTACTTGTCACTTTACAGCACAGTGAAAATCTTTTTTTAATTTTATTAATTTACATATTCCAGAGATGTTAGGAAGTTGGGCTCAGACATAATACAGCACCCATAAGGCACAAAGGGTTAAGGGCCTTGCTCAAGGGCCCCAAGAGCGGTGGCTTGGCGATACCAGGGTTTAAAGCCCCAGGCCTTACAAACAATAACCCAGAGCCTTAACCACTGAGCTTCCACTTCATCTATATATGCATGTGTGTGAGAGATAAGATAACACGTATTCTTTTTTTTTTTTTGCATAGCTAAAAGCAAATCTGAGAAATAATGGATGTCTGACATGATACCTGGAGTCTCTGAATTGCCCTGCAAGCAGATTTATTTAAAAGCATTCTTTAATAGGAATAATACTTGCATAAAATGAAAAATGAGTAAGAGAACAGTGATTATATCATTTCAAGCAACAGGAAATAAAGTCATTGTTTAATCTTTCAAAATATTTTGTCTATTTTCTATATATAATATTGTAAAATGTTGTATAATATATAGATGATAGATAGATAGATAGATAGATAGATAGATAGATAGATAGATAGATAGATAGATAGATAGATCAATCTAAACACTATCAGAAGCACTGACCAACATTTACAACCTAAATTCTTATATTTGTTCCATGAAATTGTAATAATTTATTCCCATCAGTTTATTCTCTTCATTTCGTAGTGTTTCTCTTGGCTGCACTGTTTCCAGTACGTATATGTGGATGTTTTTGTCCAATCAGATTTCAGTCTCTATGTGCTGCCAAGTCAATCTAATCTGCCCAGAGCCTTCAGAATCAGTACTGCTGAACTTTTTACCTCAGTCTCTATTAGCAATGGGTCTGTCTCTTTAACCAATCAGATTTAAAATTCTCCTCACAGGGCAGCTAGCTGGCCCAGAATAGCATCAGCATTTTTCCATCCTCTGATTGGTTGATTAGAGGAAAACTTTTACAGCCAAGTTTGACAGGCAAAACATGTGTGTAGCTCTGCACACATTAATACATCTGAGTTAGACTGAGGTCTCGGACATACTTAAAAATACATTTTGAAGAAAAGCTAGACATCGTGAGGAGGTCGTCCAACACTGAAGCTTCGCATTGGTATACTGCGTTTCTTTTTATAGTATTGATGGTTTCTATAATTGTGATGTAATAGTGGTGGTATTAAGAGGTGGATTAAGTCAGGTACGTCCCCACTGAAGGCCCAGGTACCAAATGCACGACCCGCTACAAATATCAAAAAGTAATACAAAAAGAAATAACACTGTGAATGTGAAATGTGATACAATAATTAATAAATTTAAACCAAAAGGAATTAACAAAAGAAGTAACTAATAACAATGTGACATGTGCTAATGTGATATTTGCCACAAAAATAGCATAGTTGTTATTACAGATTACAGCTCATTATAACTTCCGAGTTGATTAGACTTCATTGTTCTACATGATTTTTTCTTTAACCCAATTTCACCCCATAATGTAAAACCACACAGGTTTCCACTGCTTGCTCATGTAGGTACCAGAATGTCAACTAGCACTCTGAGCTTTCTGTACCGAACCCTCTTCACCTCCACCACCTCCACTTTCTGCACAAAATTCAAGCCTCACAGGTTTGTTGATGTTTTCATCTGCGAGTTTCGCTCTTTCTCAACGTCGCATTATACTTGTTTTTGTTTTTTCCTAGTATATGTTTTGTTTGGTTTGATTTCCGTTCATTTGATTTCCATGTCTGTCGTCAGAGTTCCTGTAAGAATAAATGTGAATGTTCTCATGAGAATCTTTCTTTCTTTCTTTCTAACCTCAAAAGAGAAAAAAACCACAAAGACAAACGTAACATCAGAAGGAAGCGGTGGTAGCTTTCATTTTTTTTTTAGTGTCATGTCAGGTGAGTGGATTTGAAGGAAACAGAATTTTTTTCACATAACAAGTCAGGACTTATTCACAGCCTTTCTGAACAAAACAAATAGATTTGATGACTGGAACTCTGGATTTGATTTAAAGATTTAGTAAATTAGATCTAAATCACATGAAAAGACTTCTCCCTTAGCATTGCATCATATTATGGGTCAGAACCAGACCAATTGAGAAGGATTATTACTGGGATGTAAAAAACAAAACCACAAGTAACATCATTCATTATAGTGGCAAATGTCCTCTCTGGTCCTGTCTTTAAATCGATAGATTCTTCCTGGAACTGTGGGTAGAAATATCCAGGTGCTGTTTTCCCACTCTAGTGATTACGAAGGGAACAGAATGTTAATTACGTAGTTGATGATATGTTTTCTATGTTATTTGTATATTTATTTGCTTATTATTCACATTTTTTATATATTGTTATTAGGTTAAATTTGCCTTATTCAAATAAATCAACGCACAATATCAGGGTTTTTTTGTTAAAAAAAAAAAAAATTTTAATACATTTCTGCTGTACTTACTTTCACTAACTGAAACCAGGAAGATCTAAAAGAAACAAGAGGAAGAGGAAAGAATGTATTTGACAGGCCTGTATAAAGTGCACTTATTGAGAATTGAAACCGTAATATAATACAGAAACTAGAACAAAGTAAACTAATAATTTTTGTATGTTTAACAATATATTATTTCTTTACAGACAGAAATGAATATATGTATGAATATATATATGAAAATGAAGATCCACTGCAGAAGGTTTTTCATAGGACAGACGACGTGGACTTGCAACAAACATAAACTGTTCACGGCCTGATGTGATCAAACAGCAACAACTGTAAAGTTCATGACTCTCTAAACCAGTCATACAGGGAAAGTGGAAATTTGGAACTACCAGCTAAGCTTTTTCCTGTAAGAAACATGCATGATTTCACAAGAACCTTTGTTTCCTTCTGTATTTCACTTGTGAACAAAACATCACATTTACAGTCCTAAAATGGGTCAGAGTTTCAGAAGAGGCTCAGTGGATGATTTCCAGAACGTCTGCTAAATGCTGTAAATTCAAAGTGATATCAACCAGTAGGGTCACTAAACTAACCACTGATTTGTTAATAAATACTTCTGGAATAAGTTTAAGTGTACACCATTGCTAGGTTTCATTCTATTTTCCAATTTTACATAATGCAGTAGATTTGAGAGAACTTGGCTAATCCCCAAGGAGAAGTTGGATGTCACAGCAGTCACAAGAGCAACAGGGAGGATAAACATTTGACAGATCATAAGACAGATGAAAAAACTCACATCATACTGCGCTTCAAGTTACGTGAACATAATTAAAAACAAAAACACAACAAAAAATCAACAAAAACACTGATGTCCACAGTTCTCCGATCTTCAGTTGCTAAATGTTTGGATAGAACGCAAATCTATTGCAGGGCACCAGACACCACATTTTGCCCTTTCATAGGGGCAAGCTAGATCCGTCAGTCTACATGGTGTGTTACTTATAAACACAGGGATGCGTTTAAACAGATAGCAAACGTGCAGAAAAGCTAAAAACCATAAACTAGATCAAATTTCTCCATCATTTTTGAAAGGAACCAGGATTTAGCAAAGAACCAGAGTAACTGAGGAAGCCTTCATGTTTAAAGGATTTCACTGATCAAATTCTTGATCCTAGTTCAAGGGAAAGACAAATTCAATGGCACCGCAACTGTGCGGCTAAAAATTCATGCTAACAATTTTGGGAAGAACTACGATTAGCCGGCAAAGTCAAGCGTCCCAATACTTTTGTTAATAATAGTATATGTAATACTTTAAGGCTGCACAAATAAAACTGAACTGCTCACAGACTGGAAACAAAAAGTAATGAAATGTATATTATTGCTGACAGGAATAAACATGTAGCATACAGCAAAGGAAACTAGCGCATCTAGCTGGGGTTTATAGTGAAAAGTTACTGGAAAATTATTCAGACTAGAGGCTGCACTTCTTTCTGGTTGAAATCGAGTCTGTTTTTATGACACATTATATTTTTGTGAGCAGACAAACATGAAACCGCATGTTTACTCATTCAGGGCGACATTTTGAAGTAAATGTTATTAGGTTATTGCTAATCAGTGGAGGATTTTTTTGGACCACAATCTGATAAAAGCCTCAACCACATGAAGACATTTTATAGATATCTATGTTTTTTTATATTATACTTTCCTTGTCGTAAAAATATGGGTTATTATTTTTGATATTTTATGTCTAGCTAGATGTTATGAACCATTACACCAACTTGGTGTTATGTCCCAAGGAAACACCTAATGGATGAACACAAGTTTGGAGGCACAATTATATGTCAGACATTATTTCTATTTTTATGGAAAGATTTTTATTCATGTTATATTGCACTATAAATACATAAATGCTTAAAACTACACACGTAAAGCAGCATGTTAACTCTGTCCAGACAAGTTGCTAATAGCAAAATTTGTTCTCTGCAGTGTTGTGAAGCGTCAAGTTCACGATTAAGTGAGGAGAAATCGATCCACATATCGAAGATTGAAAAAAACATTCACAAATTATTGGTCATTTTCTAAATAATAAAAATATAGTGCATCTATTATTAATTATATATAAATAATGTATTTTTTTTGCAAATATGTTAAAAACAATTATAATCATTTTGTTTTTATTTAAACACAATTACCACTGGCAATAAGCTACTAAAAAGATACATGAAAGCAAAAACCCTACATACAAACCTAAACGTGGAACAAAACGAAACATTGAGGAACAGCTGCTTCATTCATAAAATCAGCCACGAAAGAAAAAAAACTGCGAAAATACAAAATGCAAAAACATTTTACCTACAAATTAATTCAAAACAAACAGTATTACGTCCTACTACAATGATGCAGAACATAAATAAAAGAGACCCACCTGGATAGAATCTCAAATAAATAGAAATGTGTGTACCCTTGTAGTCTTTTTTTTTTTTTATGGGCGGTTCTTATGCAAGCAGTGGTAAAACCCGATTTAATCATCTGTCAGATCCTGAAAGGGATCTATAAAGTATAAGAGGTCTGTACACTCGGTTTGTGCATGAGCATTGAAAAAGTCAGTTTTTTACTTATTTGGGTTTTTTTTTTTTTTACATCTTTTTAAGTATTGTGTAATTGGTCAGGGAGATAAAACAAACACAGGAAGTCAATAACAGACACTGGTTTACTGAGAACAGAAAAGAATGAATGCAACAGGTGTGTATAAAATGTACTTAATGAGGCTTCATTTAAGCAAATATATTTCAATAAAATATGCATGACTGTTTAAGTTTCTTTTTCCACAGCAATTTCTTTTTTTTTTTTTTTTAGAAAAGGAAGTTTCATTTCTTGTTTTCTTGCTTTTTTTGCATGTTTAGTGATATCTTTTTTCTTTACAGACACGAACAATGTGGAACCCAAATATGAATATGCAGACATGAGCGAGCTTAAGGATGAACTGTGCCACAAGGAAGCCGTGGCAAAAGTCGGGTCGGTTCTGGTACCGTTATTTTTCTGCATTGTGTTCGTGCTCAGTGTCATAGGGAACAGTTTGGTTCTGGGGATTCTTGCACACTATGAGAATATGAAATCGTTGACCAACATCTTCATACTGAACTTGGCTCTGTCGGACCTGCTGTTCTCTGTCGGATTGCCGTTTTGGGTTCACTACTTCATCTGGGGGTGGAATCTCGGAGATGTTGCGTGCAAGACCGTCTGCTTCTTTTTCTACGCTGGGTTTTACAGTAGCGTGGTGTTCCTGATGCTGATGACCATACAGCGCTACATGGCCGTTGTGTACCCTCTGTCCGACTGGGAAAAAAGACAGGGTTTTGCTTTAATCCCCACCGTCGCATGGATCCTGAGCATCGCAGCAGCCGTACCAGCTTCCATCTTCAGCTCGGAAATACCAGATCCAGCACATCCCTCACAACTCTACTGTGAGTACAACTCCAAAAAGGCAAAGATCATATTTACATACGTACAGAACGGCTTTTTCTTCTGCGCCTTCGTGGTCATGGGTTTTTGCTACTCGAGTATCCTAAAGACCATCATCAATACCAGGACCAAAAAGCGGCACCGCACTATGAGACTCATTTTCACCATCGTTGTCGCCTTCTTTCTCGGATGGGCTCCTTATAACCTGGTGAATTTCTTCCAAACTTTAACCCAACTGAACTTGAACTATTTCACAGACTGCGAGGTCACGCATCATCTCGACTACGCCGAGTACGTGTGCAAGCTGCTGGCGTTCTCACACTGCTGCCTCAATCCCGTGTTTTACGTTTTCGTCGGCCTGAAGTTCAGGAATCATCTGAAGGAGATCGTGCAGAAGATTTTTCACAGGCCGTCGAGCACGAGTCCGTCTCAAACACGAACTATCCCTCAGTCCCTCGGGTCCTTGTACTGAAACTGAAGCAATTTCAGAAGCAGTAACCGAGCTCTCAGATTCAGTCTAAACATCTGGATTATTGAGTGAATTGGAGGAACACGATTGCATTAAATATATACGGTATATATATTTTTGTAAAGATTTTTGTTTTATTTTTTTAATAAAAATTTTTATACTTGCACTCCTCATCCTCTTTACTGTGTATACTGTTTACTGTGTACACCTGTACACTGTCTAACTAGATGTGATGGTTTAAGTATTAATCAGATGATCAGATGATCAAGGAACAGCTACTAGAACTCAAACCATCACTCTTTACAAACGTCCTGAGCAGAAAAGCATCTCGGACGAGGCCGAATCTTGTAGCCGAGCTCTTGACTGTACAGTAAAACCCTGATGAACGAGTAACTAATAGTACGAGCAAACGGAGATACGAGCGACCTCGCTCGCTAAATTTGACCCTATTTTGCGAGCAAATTTCGAACGCAGGAGCAAACCCACGCTGCCGGTTCCCCGCTTTCAGCCGAGGGTAGCATCGGTCGCTTAGTTCATCTCGTGTCGCTCTCATTGTTCAGTGCAGCAAAAACTTTTTTTTAATGGTGGTTTTTTTTTTTCTATAAATCTTAAAAAATGTCTTTCAAGAAAATCAGTGAAGGTGCTGAGAAAACGAAAGTAAATAGAATTTTAATTTGCGCTGTATTTGTTTATTAAAATAGGCTACAAATACTTTTTAGGTGCAAAAAAAAGCGATTCGAATAAAGTCTCAGAACGGATTAAATCACTTTTACATTATTCTTGTGGGGAATATCAGTTCGAACCTACGAGCAAATGGACCTACGAGCAATTTTCACAAACGAATTATGCTCGTACAACAGGGGTTTTACTGTATACAGGAACTCCAGTAGATAGCGTGTGGTAGGGATTAGGGAAGACTGAATAATGGAGGGAAGAAAGAGAATAAAGAGGTGAGGAAGAAAGTTCATCAGTAAAATTAATTTCATTGTCTGTATGCATTGTTTACGTAAAAGTCTGTTTACGTGACTGATGAGATAAAGGTCTAGAAAACAATATAAGGAAAAAAAAGTTGTTTTGTGGAAGGGATTTGGTTTAAGCTTAAATTTTTAATCTTTTTATTGCAGGAAAGTTACAGTAAACTGCACGCACACCAAAAATAAGTCAGCAAACATAATGTGGGTCAATGTTTTTGTGAATGAAGAAATAAAAAGAAAAAAAGGATGTTGAATGTAATTTGAGGTTTTTTTTTTTTTTAAACCCACAAATATTTCACTATTTGCCAATACGGATATAAAATTCCTATTTTACTTAAAACGTGCTGAAATGAACTTTTTGGTTGAAATGGGTGAAAACGTCCCGAGGAGGTTTTGTTTTGCTCTCTCGAGACGCTACATGTGACCTGTTTTGACTGAAAGACTCAAAGGAAGATGGAAAACAAAAATACGTGCTTTTCTTCTCGGTCAACAAACGTCAGAAGGTTTCGGTTCATGAATGTGACAGGAGAAAGTAACCAAATCCTCAGGGAATTGAGATCTAGATTTTCGTTCTCTGATCCGTTTTTTTTGTCCAAGTCGGTTTTTTGGTCAGTTTTTTTTCTGCTCTACAGTGTTATAACGCAAAAGAAAGGATGGTTTTTATATAAAAAAAAAACAAAAAAAAAACAATGGTTGTATGTCTTGATAGTAAAATTTCCCCTCAGTAACCAATGATACTGAAAATATATATTAGATTCAAGTAGAAATACTCAATCTTCAGTAAAAAATCCCAAAATAAACTACATGGACAAAAATATTGGGACACCTGACTTTCCCAATCATATGAGGTTCATCCCCAAATTGTCATTGCAAAGCTGAAGGCATACAATTGTATCCTTGGATGAAGATGCATGAAATTTAAACTAGGAGACCCAAACCTGTTCCAGCATGACGATGCCACTGTGCACAAAGCAAACTTCATGAAGATCTGCTTTGCCTGGGTTGGTGTTACGCAATCTAGCGTGTACGGACTAGCGAGGCGAGATAAACCCACACGGAGAGCACGTTACTGGGGTAAGGGTGTACGTACACGGCCAGCGCGAACTCCACGTTAGGAGCCTCGACGCTGTGCACGCCTGTGCTGTGTACCGCCTCCACGATGGGTCGAATCTCGGAGAACGGAAGGTGCAGGGGGAAGCCGGAGATCTGAGGTGAGCAAAAGAGCATCGTGTGATTGAGGATTAAACAGGAACACAAACGTTCTTCTAAATGATGGAGAATAATCGGCTGTTTCTCCAACACTCACCCTGTAGTCTCCCAGGAGACTCTGCAGCTCGAGCCGATGCTCCTCGGCGACTTCGCGGCCTCCGCTCCGTTCCAGCTGCGGCAGGAAGTGGCGTAAGGTGGACGTGCAGTAGCGGTTCCAGCGAGTCGGGTGTCTGGGGCGCCATTCCATGATCTTCTCCCTGAGAACCTTTTCTATCCTGCGGAACATAAAATTTTACTCGTAAGTAATAAAAGAAGGAGAGACACAGAAGGAGGAAAGAGAGAGAAAGAGAGAGAGAGAGAAGGAGAGAGAGAGGGGGGAGGAGGAGAGAGAGAGATAGAGGGGCAGAAGAAGAGAGAGAGAGAGAAGGAGAGAGGGGAGGAGAGAGAGAAAAGAAGACAGAGAGGGAGAGAGAAAGGAAGAGAAAGAGAGGAAGAGGGGGAGAGAGATAGAAAGAGGTGAAACAGGAATAAGAGAGATAAAAGGAGGTGAAGAGGGTTGGAGAGAGACCGAAGGAGATGGAGAGAAAGTAGGTGAGGGAGAAGAAGAGTGTAAGAGAGAGAGAAAAAACGATAGAGAGACACACCTGTCCTGTAACTCTGCTGCTGCTGCCTTGTCTGTCTGTTTGTACACAAGCTCCTCAGGCTACACACACACACACACACACACACACACACACACACACACGCACACGCACACGCACGCACACAAACACACTTTATGCAACAAGACTTTTTTTACTCATGTCACACATTTGGTCATAATCACATATACATACTCATTGTTTCCATGGTAACGACTCGTTGATGCTCTGTTTCGTTGCTCACCTGGATGCTGGAGATGCCGGGGTCGGGGAACGATCTGGAGAAAAACGGCTTCCAGCACTTGGGCTTGGTGACATCGAAGCCCATCCTCATGGGAGTGGCGTATGTCTGAATATTAAACCACACCTGCACCGGAGAAAAGCACCAAGCAAACCAAGAAGATCTGTATTTCAATTTCTCCTCAATGTGTGTGAATGTGTGTGTGTGTGTGTGTGCTCACATTATCGGCGTTGACCAGGCAGCCGACTGTCTGCAGAGGGCAGAATGTGTCGTACTGTCCATAGAACTGCCCCGTACTGGGGTTCCAGATCACGTAGCTGTTGTGTTCTTGGGTGAGAACGTACGCTGTAGGACCCTGGAGCCAATAACACGTACGGACATTAATACACATCGCAACCACCGTGATACTTCATTATAGGGGTGTAAGGAATTGTCGATACACGTGAGCATCGCGATAATTCTTTGAGCGATACTTCTCGAAAATGCAATATATAATAATATAATACAATCATCATCATCATCATCATCATCATCATCATCAGTCCCACTCCCAATATTAGGTGTGTTTAATGACTATGTGCATATGTTTAAAAAAATAAAAAAAAATAAAAAATTTAAATTAACATGTTACAGTGATACAAATTAGGGTCATTTTAGATAATGAATTCTATTAATTAATACTTTATTTTAATTAATATTTAATATTAATTTATGCAAATGCAGATCCCACTGCATTGTGGTTAAATGTTTTTTTTTTTTGCATATGGTGGTGTGTTCTTAATGATACGTTTCCTAAAATAATATTTATCCCAATATATCACCTTGCTGACAGTATCGCGATGTATTGCAAAATATCGTGCCATGATACATATCGTATCGAGCAGATACATCAAGAAATCAAACCTGTAAAACTCAGTACAACAGTATTCATCACATGACCTGAAGCCTCGTACCTCAGGGATGGCAGTTCCTATGATAAGCCATGCCTTTTTGCCCATGGACAGGAAGTAATTGCAGAGCAGAACGGCGTGCTCCTCCTCGTCTCCCGCCAACAGCGTCAGGAATTGCTGGAAACACAATGTAAAAAATTCTAGGAAAAAGCTGTATGAAGAGAAAGGACTTTGAGGAATTGTTCATGCTCACTTACATCGCAGGTGCTCCATAAATCACAGACGCCAGAGAAAGAGACGCTGTCCGGCAGAAAGGGAATGAGAGACACGTATCGAGCGACAAGCTCCTGAAAAAAATAAAAGTATTGCTTATAAATTAGGGCAGGGGTCCACAAAACTACGGCCAGCCCCCACATTTAGAACAGCCTTCCAAACAATGCCAGAGACATCTTTAGAGAATTCAATTTGAATATATATTTTTATATATTTGTATTTTGATAATAAAGGTTGTCTTTCAAACTAATATTTTCCTTAGTTATTAAAAGAGGTCGAGGCACCTATAGTAAAAAAATCCTAACCGATAGTTTTTCCGGTCCACTGTCATTCCGAGAGCGGCCTCTAGAGGCGAATCACTGACGCTACATGCTGTTTATTTTTACACGAGACTGCTTGCTGCACAAAAAACGCTCTATTAGATTCATTATTTATAACTGATCAATTATATAAATCAATAAATATTTTCATGTTTATTTCCGTTAGCACATTTTCATGATTCCGTACGATTTTTTTTTTCTTTTGTAATTAAGTTCAGATGTTTTGATTTCAAAAGAGAAGTTCCGAATGTCTGTGTTCCAGAAAAAAACAAACAAAAAAAAAAACCACTGGCTTCTATGTCTCAGACTCACCGCTGCCTCCTGGGGGTTGTTGGGAAAAGCGTCCAGCAGCTCCTGCGGAGGGCCGAGGGCTCGAATGAAGCGTGTGATGAAGACGGTTTTGCCGTTCATATCCGCCACAGTGGTGAGACAGGGTCGGTCCGGGAACCTCCTCCCCGTGTCCTTCTCGAAGCTCTCGCATGCCGACAGCAAGCGCTCGGATTCCTGCGTGTCAAACTTCACCAAGCCGAAGACCATACAGTTGAGGGAAAGGTCAGGATTCACTCAAGGACACATTTTAGTTTACATGCTTTATACGAGGTGGCATTAAAAAGTTTTGGGAATAGTTTTGTAACACGCCAACAGATGGCAGCACAAAGCTGCACGCACAGTCAAAGGGAGCACTTTAAGCTGTGAACTGCATGACGTCGTCTCATTGGTCGTTTATACACTACATGGGCAAAGGTTTGTGGACACCTGACGACAGATACCTATGTCCTTTTACGTACGTCACCGTTAATTCTCTCAGTTCTCCATGGGAAATGACTATCCAGAATGAGGATGTTGCTAAAACTACACCCAAAAACACACACTCTGTACTGAGAATGCATCAGTTACCTTTCCATTCTTCATCTATCAAAATGTAGCAGCGAAATAAGAACAACACAGAACAAGAAAATTAAGCTTTCATGTAATGGGAAAAAAAAAGTGATCAAAATTGTGAATAAGAAAAGAAAGAAAGGAAGTTCTCTTTCAAACATCTGTTTGGTATCTCACTATGGGAATTGCCTCGGGTGTGACCAGTCTTGGAAGCACCAATCACACCACGTCTGTCGGTTGACAGACCAATCACAATAGTGATGCAGGAGTCCCGCCTCCTTTTATACGTCGCTGCTGATTCATTCACTGCCTCATTCACTTTTCTTTCTTGAGCAGTTACAGCTCTTTTCCTTCATTTTCAGAATGTGGCAGAAATAATCCTGCCTCCGAGGGCAACTGAGGTGATTCCCATAGTGAGGTACCTCGGTCCTGTTATCAGAGAACCGGGGTTAGGAAGATACCCTAAAGGTTGAATGAGTAGTCTTCGAGTTTCACCTTTTCTCTAACCGTGTCTCCAGGCACCAGCTGTGGTTCGATAGTGATGAAGAGGGTGAGGAAGGTGCCTTCGCTCAGACTCCTCACCGTGTCGTAGCCGCCCTCGGTGCCCAGGCTCCGCTCTTTACTGTAGCCTAGCAACACTGGGGGCGTGGCCACCTTGAAGGTCCCGTCGATCTACCGATCAGACGATTTGAACACGATTCATTCCGAATTTGGAAAATCATCTGAGTTTTATTTCCCATGACCCCTTCTACAGTGCTACGAGTCAGCCCATTCCTAATCATGTGATTTCCCTCAACGTACCCGTGACTGCATGTAGATCGTGCTGAACGGAATCTTGATGGATCCCAGCCAGTGTCTCTCGATGCGCGTGTGAACGCTGTTTCCTTTTTCTCGCTCATCCTGAACACAAGCACAGGAAAACACGCACGATTTGACTCAATAAACAGTGTAAAGTGCTTTAGGTGCTGAAGTCCTAAACGTGCAGCTAAGCTCAAACATGCGAACGATTGTAAAACGTATATATTCATGGGCTTCTATGGTTTTTCAGAGACGTGTTCCTTTTGATTCTACACAACAGACTCTGTAATTTTACGCGTTGTAGATTTACTTTCTCCAAACAAATCTAGAAATGTCCCGATGTTCCACTCGATTTCTATTGAAAAAATGGAAACGTTCATCTGAAATACTTTGCTGTGCCTCTTGAAAGGTATGGAACGGTAGCCATTTTGGTTCAGGATTCCTTTTACTTTCCTGAATAAGTCTCCAAAACAACCCCAAACTAAATTAAGCTTCAACCTCCATGTTGGACTTGTTGGGGGGGATGCTAACATCTTCTCTCCTGTTCTCAATCATACACAAGTTCTGAATTTAGAGGCAAAACTGTTACATTTGGACACCAGAGAACTTCCTCCACTCATTCACTGTCCAAGTCTTGTCTTGTCTGTTTTTGGCTTTTCCGAGTTTGTCGCAAAGGCACGTGTATGTACCTCAAAACCCATATGACTAGGTGTTTCCAAAAACGGTTTTCAACCCGTGGTATTTATGTTGATTCACAAAAAAAAAATTGGCAAAAAAATGGGAAAAAACATCAAAGAAAAAATATTTCATTTGAAAAATATTGAAATTATTGCATTAAAGTAAAACCTAAAACCGAATGGAAATGTAGAATTTTTTCATATGACAATAAAAGGAAAATGTATAAAACTGGAAATATATTCAAATAAAAAAAATTTGGACTTTAATTCCTGAATATATGTTTATATGATGCATAAATCTTTTTAAAAGATTGAAAAATATATATAAAAATATACAGACAATAAAGCATGAACAACAACAACAACAGAGTTCTAATCGTCTTAATGTAATATAACAATTGTAACAATTGAAGAGTCCCTGCCCCGTGTCTTCATAACCTTTGAAGACGTCTGAAGACTCCTGCTATAGATTTTTCAGATCACCATTCAAGAGCCTTGATACATTATTAAAATTAACTAAAAAAAAGAAGGATGTTTCCACAGATGTTCACTGATTTCTGATTTATGTGGAACAGCTCCACGCACGTCTCACCTCCACCACCTCGTACAGGACCTCGTCAAAGATGCTGATGAAGACCTCGTCGCGGGCGGCCTGCAGGCTGGATGTGCTGTAATCTCCGTTCGGAGCGCTGATGGAACAGAGTGGGTGGAGAAACGTTGCTACACTGAATCCGTACGTGCGCTAGTTAGCAGGTTACTAATACGCTCACCTGAATGGCAGCAGCAGTTCTTCGTTCCAGCAAGGGTTCGGACCCTCAGCTGTGGAGGTCTGCAGTACCGTACGCTGAAATGAGACCTCGACATAGGGCCGGATCTGGGGCTTTACACACACACACACACACACACACACACACACACAAACACAAACACACACATAGAATATCTTTGTTGCTGTGCAGATCGGCAGTGCTGAGATTCTGTTCCTAACAATATCTTCTGACTCCACACTAATACTTTTTACGTTTAAAAATACATATTTTTCTTCGTTTTGGCCTTCGGTCCACACCGAGACAACGTTTTGAGTCAATGAAAACTTTTTGAAAACGCTCTCCAAAGTAGATAAATGTGATTATTGGGAGAAATTTTCATTGGCGCGACGTTTTGAAGCAACGAAAGTGTAGACGAGGAACTGACCACGCCCACCACGTCTGTCTGTCTGTCTGACTGTCTGTCTATGAAATGCAATTAAGCTGATTTACCTGGCCGAGGGGCCAATCACCCCCCTGGAGTGCGGTCTGAGACGACTGAGCCGATGTAAACGCGCTCTTGGACACTGCTGCAGGTTTGCTATTAATGAAACCATGGTTATGAAAATGTTTAAAATACTGATACACAGATTCTGATTTACACCCACGTCTCTACGTACCTGGTGTGCGGTTTACGGACAGGGATGTCGTAGCCCCGGATGACGTTCAGCAGCAGTTTGACGTCTCCGTCGGAAAGGTTCTGAGCCGTCACTTTCTTTCTTTCTTTTCTCCGAGGCTTCAGAGGACGCTTGGGCTCGGCCAGCTTGAACAGGTTCAGGCCTAAAATCCTGACGACACGAACCACGGTGTCACTCAATAAACCTGGAAATGAATCTCGGGCATGTGTAACTGCTCAAGATGATTCGAAAAATCATCCTTAAGTCAATCCTAGCAGGCGAGAGACGGGAAACACTAAGGCTGGAGTCTGATTCATTTATATTTCAAAACATTTTCTGTTTTTTTTTTTAAACCAAAAAGACCAAAGTCCAACTTTTTATGTATTTTTTTTCTTTTGAAAGATTTTGCTAGCAAGATATATAAAATTAGATTTTTTAGATTATTACTAAAATTAGTTTGGAAAAACAAGAAATGACATTTCTTTTGGCAAAAGTTTGTGGACAACAGCCTTAGGGAAGGGGTAGCTCAGTAATTAAGATTAAGGTTGGCCTTCTGATAAGGTCATAAGTTCAAATCCCAGCTCCACCAAGATGCCACTACTGGGCGCTTAAACAAGGCCCTTAACACTCAACTGGGACCTTGTATGAATAAGTCCCTTTGGATCTGGGAGTCTGTGTGCAATCAGCGTCCACACCATCCCATGTAAAGTAG
>NC_060899.1:14811953-14866953 GCF_014805685.1 Silurus meridionalis
AGCACTGAAGCTGCTAAACCCCACCTTATCTGTTAGAAGACAGGTGAGGTTTTTATGGCGTCTGCTGAGGTACTGGTCGTACAGCTGGGCCAGCCGAGCCCCCAGCACATGCTCCCTGCTGAACAGGGGATGATGGGAGAATATAAGCCCGGACACATCGACGTCCAGCTGGTAGTCTCCGCCCGGCTCGCCGACTCCCACCATGTAGCGGCTAATGTGCTTCGATTTCAGCGCCTGTACGAAGACAGACCGGGAACACTCAAGAATTCGTGTCACTCTGAAATGAATTTGATGGCTTTCCAAATTCCAAGTCCAAACTGCTGGAACTATTGGCAAGAAACCATACTGATTTTGCGTCTGTTGCTGGAGCATTTTAGAAGGTCATTACTAGAGCGGCCTCTAGAGGCAAATCACTGACGCCACGGGCTGTTTGTTTTGACACGCGAGACGGCTCGCTGCACGGAGAGTGTTATATTATATTTATTATTTAGAATGTATAAATTAGGAAGGGCATCCACAGTAAAACATGGGCCAAATCAAACATGCGGATCACGAACCGATCCGGTGTGGCGACCCCTACTGGGAGCAGCTGAAATTGAAGATTTATAATTTATTAATTATATAATTCTATTGATTAATGTATTAATGTAAAAATTCCATCCAGATGATTTTTTTTCTGTCTATGCCAAAATCAGCCTACACCTCTGTGTCCTCAGCCTGGCCTGACAATGTCCACCATCAGCGCCTTCACTACCCCCATCCTCAGGGTTACATAATCGCCCATCTGGATCCACTCTTAACTATAACACCTCTCAGCACCACTAATATTACTGACGGTCACCTAGCAACAGCTGCGTGGGAGAACACAAGCGGGTACGCCGGGTGAAGGCTGTATGTTTAGAGTGGTCTTTATAAGATAAATCCAATAAAATCTAGAATAGACACCCACAAGATGCAGGTCATACAATGAAGATCCTCTGAAGATCACAAGAAGAAGAAAGTGTTGTAAGTGTATCTGCAACCAAATCATTTTCTTCTCCTCTGTCAGCCATTGTGGAATGAAAAAAAAAACAAACAAACAGCTACAGGAATATATTTCAGCTTGTGCAGTTTGCTACAGAAGCAGTTTGAGAGTTTGACTGGTGCGTTCTCTCTGACCGTCCAACCTAAAAATACTGATGTTATGGTTCACCTGCTAGAAGGCTTCTGTTGTCACCAACTCGAAATCTGATTGGTTAAAGCAACAATTTCATTTTCATGCATTTTAAGTTACTGGTTCCCACACTGTTGATTCTGAAAGCCTCATGGGATGGACAACTGAACGTTAATCACTAAAATTATCCTTCTATATTTAAATATTCACTGATCTAAATACCTTTCTGTAGACAGTCTGCAGTGTCGGTTCGAGTGCCTCCTCCAGGTGGAAAAGGGGTGGCCTTGATGAGGACTCCTTGATTGGATCCGGCCGAGCCATGATCCGTCCGTCATCGCCAAACCACTTCATACCCTGACCAAAAATACAATGTTTTAGGTTAACCACTAGGGGCACGAACGACAGAAAGCACCAAAAATCCTAATCAATAGTCAGCAAAAAAAAATAATAATAATATTAATTTAAGTATTTTATTTTATTTTGTTTCTTTTATTAAACTTTTTTGCTTACATTGGAAACTCGTCTCTGTGTGACCTCCTGGAGAAACAAATTATATAAATTTTTTTAAAACACTATTATATTAAAGTGACAGAAATTTGCGGATTTACGGAAATCGCAAGGGGTCTTAGAACGTAACCTAGATGTTTTGGGGGACCGCTGTGTGTGTGTGTGTGTGTGTGTGTGTATATAAATGTAAATAAAATAATTTCATATTGATTTTCCATTTGTACCACAAACTTTGCACAGATGCTAATAAAAAAATGTACATTTAAATAAAGAATATATTGCTATTGCTATTAAATATATTGCTATTTTGAATATTACATTTTAGATTTTATTGTGCTACCTCTATATGGTATACCTCTAAATCCCCATATGTCTAGTGTTAAATGCCTTAAATGCCTTCATTAGGTCAGTGGTTTAGTTAATAAGTAAACTTGCGCTTAAGCAGAATCTCACGGTGACGTGGTTTCACTCTACAGGTGTTTCATTTTCATGAGGAAGTGTCAGGCATTCTCTGGAATAGTTCCTGTATCTCAGCTAAACCCATGCACCTGTTACAGAGTAATACTAGAGGTTGACCGATAACCAATTAATCAACCGCTATTTTTAAAAACAGATACTGAATAAAAAAAAAAAAAAGATACATAACACTCCTTTTAAAACAGTACTGAATATTTTGACAAAAAATAAAACAGTACTGAATGTGCTAAATAAAATTAACATGAATATATTAATTATATAAATTAATATTGAGAAAAGTAAAAGACGTGTTCAAACTGAAAATGCAAGCGACACTTCAAATAAAAAGAAAATAGTCACATCCAAAATGAATAAATAAAAAGTCACTTCAACAAACATCACATGGCATCATTGAGCGTATAATTACCAGCCTCTTTCCAGCCACAGATGCAACCCGGAAAAACTATCATAGTTCCAGCAATCGACTCTAAGTGTCGACCTCAAGTTAATGACACCGTTACCTGATCTTGCTTCACGATGCGGTTTTCCAGAATGCTCTGATTGGTCAGGGACACGTATGGCCGCTCTCCTACATAAAGACCCTCTTCTTCTAGATAACGGGGACGCAGGTTCTCCGGGAGCTTACAGGAAGCAGGCACTGAGGTTCAAACCCACACAAACAGAATTTGTTCACAAACATTAGGTCATTAATATATGGAAAAAAAAAACTACATTGGCACTGAAATTGCCATCATCATTGGCATCATCATCATGGACAAAAGTTTGTGGACACCTGAGCGTAAGATTTATACATTTTGGATATCCCATTTTACATGTAGTTCCCCTTTGATGTTATAATTAACCTCCACTCTGTGGGAACTACATTTTGTGAAGATTTGTGCTCATTCAGCCAGTTAGTAAAGTCAGGTACTGATGTAGGTGAGGTGAGGAGACTGGGGTGCAGATCTTCCACTCCAACCCATGTATGTTCATGAAGCTGACTTTGTGCACAGGGGCATGCTGGAACTGGTTTAGGTCTCCTAGTTCACCTGAAGACGTATACAATTTGTGGTAACAGTTTGGGAACCACATACTGCTGGCAAGGTCAGGTGTCCCAGTACTTTTGTCCATATAGTGTATATCTAATATAATGAAAGGAAGGACTGTACCAGGTCTCACACTGGGGACGAACAGAAGCTCTTTCTCTCTTTCTATCCGGCTGCCGTTCTCAACATACTCAGCCTTCTTCACCTCCAGGAAGTCGTGCGCTGACTGAATAACAAACAGATCCTCATCTTCATCTCTGACCAGCGGCGCATCTTCATCCTGAGGATACACGAGAAACACACACGCACCGTATCGGCATAGGTTTTTTCGTAAAAAAAAAAAAAAACATCACCCTGCTTTGTGAAGTTACATTATTCCCTGAAGTAAATATGGCGTGCTTCACCCTCTCCGTGGTCTCCTCCTCTCCTTCCTGCTCTGTGTCCTCTTCTTCCTCTTCACCTTCCTCTTCTTCCCTTGCGTCTTTTTTTGTTTCCACGTCGCGCTTTTCAGGTTTAGGTTCGGGGTCGAAGTTGAAGGTGAAGAAGTTGTACGCTTCCTCAGCGCTGGGCAAACCGCTTTCGGACTGTTCGGTGTGAAAGAACAAAATGAAGCAAAATTGAATTGCGAATAAGAAAAAACAATAAATACATTCAAATTCAATATGGTAATAACGTTGGTTAAATAAAAGAAAGATTTTTAGAACACTACCGAAAATCGGTGCATCGGCATAAAAGTTAACGTCGATTTAAAAGTGTGCATCGGATTAAAGTCGGCGTTTGTGTCGCGATGCGTTTTTTTTTTTTTACCATATTTACATCTGTAAAAAATCTATTTATTTATATATAATTATCAGTAGATGCGCTCTACTTTTAACATTTAGAAATTGATCAATAATTTGTGACCAACATTTGATTTGTAGATTGATTTCTGAATACGTGATTATGATGCTATTTAGTCCTGAGAGCCACATAGAATACAGATTAACATGGCAGAGGTAGAGCTGTACCCTCCTGCAGACACAACAGAAAAAAACCTTCTGGTTTTATTTCAACTTTTTTTCATTTCTTTTGCACAACAAAGGCCTGTTTGTGAAAGGGTCGTGCGTTAGAACTTTTATAAAGCACTTACAGTAAGTAAAGTGATGATTTGCTGTCTGTCTGAACCACAGTGTTCGAAAACACAGAACTCAACATATAATATACACATTTGGGTATCGCTTATTCTCAGATTAACTCTTTCATTACTGAGCCGGTCCTCACTTTCTCACCGTTTTGTTTCTGGCTACTCGTCTGGCTGCATCCCGAAATTTCACCCTGGCAGCTGCGGTGGCGTCGCTCTGGCCGAGGACGTCGTCTGACTGTAAGGTCAAAGGATTACTTCATCCAGCTCATATTAACGTTCTCAAACATCAATACAATCAATGTAGCGACTAAGTTTACTTTTTTATTGGTTACAGGAAAAGCTACAAGACTGCATAAGATCAGTTGCGGACCATTCTTTTGATTAATGGTTCTCAAAGTAGGGTCTGGGGACCTCCAAGGGAATTTTAAAGATCTTTGGTACAGTGGTGGATAGGGGTGTAACCGTTCACATATTCGATTTGTTTTGCAGGAAACCGCTTCCACTTCCTGGTTATCGATAAAACTAGCGGTTATGGATTCTTCAGCGTTTTCTGTACAGCTTAAAGGGAGAAAAGTGAATAAATGAAGGATGGAAAGAATGAAGACATTTGTTAAAGTTTGCTGAAGTAGAACATCTCAATGTATCTTAATATAAATTTTATATTAAATGTAAAACACACACACACACACACACACACACACACACACACACACACACACACACACACACTGTAAGGTCTAACAAATGCAAACTGTTTAATTACATTTTACAATTAATTTAATTTAATTTATTAAATTTCATTTGTTCCAATTTAATCAATATAATTAAAAGTGTATTGCATTAATTTGATTTATTCTATTCATTTTGTATGTATATATTATTTAACCAAGCAGGCATTTTATTAAAATTTTTAAAAAAACATTTTACTGTCGATGTTCACAAATGTTAATAATAATAATAAACTGCGCTAATAAAAAAACGACAAGCAATTTTATATCCTTTATTATAAAAACCGAGATACGAACCGGACCGTGAATTTTGTGCACCGTTACACCCCTAGTGGTGGATATTATATTCATCCTAACATTCATAACGTTATTATATATTATATTAGCCTTAGCTATTTTGACTGCTTGTATGAGTTAAATGTGTTTAATTCAAAATTAAACCAATCGATTTAGTATAAATTTGTTGCACATTATCTTACACACAGCTCAAGGAAGTTTTAAATGTTACTGTATGTAATATTTATGTAATTTACGTGGATGCACGTAAAAACAATTTTTGGATGCAAGAAATTATATGTGTTATGGAGGAATGCACAGTAAATGTAGGGGGCGTGGCCTCAGTGGCCCTTCAGTAAGTTTTCCAAATACATTTAAGTTCTCTGTTACAGACGAACCTGCAATTTTGTAAATTCCCAATTAATTCCGAATGATTCCCATGGAAAATGTCCAGTCTTGAAAAAAATTCCTGGAATTTTGCAACCTTAATTCCTACCTACAAAAATATATATATATATATATATATATATATATATATATATATATATATATATATATATATATATATATATATATATATATATATATATATAAAAGAACCACTAAGCATGGTGATGTACAACCCTAGTGAATGAACATACTTCCTGGTCAAATCTAGTCAGAGTCACTCTGCCTCGGAGGCTCTTCAGACGGCTGGCCGGCTCCTGGGAAGCCTCCTGCTCCAACAGACTGGCAGCTTTGGACTGTAAAAGTATAAACACATCAGTGTTACACCAGACACGCCTTCCTTGTTAAATATCTTCTTACAGAAAACTCATGTACACTTCATATACAAAATTTTGTGGACACCAGGCCAGAAGATGGATGTGATTTTTAAACCTCCCATTCCACATCAAGTCTCCATTTGCACTGTAATACTGTCCACTCTTCTGGGAAGATGTTCTACTAGATTTTGTTGAGATTTGCGCTCAAAGTAATGTAGGTGAGGTAACCTGGGGTGCAGTCAGTGTTCACATTCATCCCAAAGTTCATTTATTAGGGTTGGAACTCTATAGCAGGAGATCTTCCACACACTTTTAACCCATTTTAAGCATATTTTCATAAAGCTGGTTTTGTGTACAGGAGCATTGTGATGCTGGTACAAGTTCGAGTGAATTGCGTCCAAAGACCTCCTATGCAATTGAGTACCTCCAATTTTGTGGAACCAATTTAAAGAAGAACCACATAAGGCTGGAAAAGCACGGTGTCCCAATACTTTTGCCTGTAGAGTGTACACATCTGTGTGAATGAGCTGTTACTATAGTAACAAGAAGAAAAAAACAACACAATCTAGAAACCTTACAAAAAGAGCTGATTGGTAAATTTATGACTCGACCCCTTTCGACCAATCAGAAGCCAGAATTCAAGCAAACAGAAATATGTTTTGATGTAGACAGAGGAGCTCGAAAAAAAAAAGACTTTGATTAGAGCACAGCTGGACAGCAGAGGAAAACAGTTTCGCATTCCTTCATGAGTGCAAGTTGTGTTGCTCGCACACACACACACACACACACAAACACAAACACACAACAGCTCAGCATGTAAACAATCCACACTAAATTTGATGACTTCACTAAGGCATTTTTTTCCCGATTCGTGTTGCAAACAAATCCTGCACTGTCCGCACTTCCATCGCTCGCTTCTCGTTCTTCCATCCCTCCTTACTGCTTGCTTTCAGCATTCGGGACGATGACTTTTTGTAAGTCACAGTAATCCCTTACCCTGGCCTCTCTCAGCTTCTCCCTCATACGCTGCCTCGCGGAGCTCTCCGACAGACTCGAGTCAGCCCTCGAAACAGGGAGAGGAGGAAGGTCTGAGAGAAAGAGAGAGAGAGCGAGAGAGAAAATGTGACAGAGAAAAAGAAGCACATGAAATAACGGTCATACGCAGGAGTGTAAATCTCTTATATTCGATATTTAGCTAAAAGGTTCAAATTCCTTTAGTCAGTCATCAGTATGGAGAACAATTGTAATATTCGAATCAGAATCATTGACTTGCGTTTTAATATATTGTTGTCCATGAACATGTATGAAATTATTCCCATTAAACCACTCTTCTTTTCTCTCAGCAGCGCCACCTAGTGTAAGTTTTACGTCATCTATCCAAGCAGATTTCAGCCGCCACTTGTCAAAGCTTGTAACCCGCATTCAAAGCTTTTCTCTCGGTTGCGCTGCTTCCAGTAGTGTATGTTTATGTTAAAGCTTCTATCCAATCATATTTCAGCCATCACGTGGTCAAATAAATCTTCCTTGAGGCCTTCAGAATCAAGTGTGGGCACTTACAATACATAGCAATGAAACCGTTGCTGTAACCAATCAGATTTCGAGTTTCCGAAACCGTGGCCATTAATCGGGAGTACAATAAGTCAGAGCTCGCAAACTGCATCCGTAGCAAACTGCACAATCTTAAATCTATTAGTTTGGATTT
Organism: Silurus meridionalis; assembly: GCF_014805685.1. NCBI lineage: Eukaryota > Metazoa > Chordata > Actinopteri > Siluriformes > Siluridae > Silurus > Silurus meridionalis. Next base: position 14,819,709 of record NC_060899.1, read on the forward strand.
AAAAGCCGTTTTCTTTTTTATTTCACAACGACTGATAGATGAGAAGAAATCGAATTTGGTCGCAGATACACTTTGAAGGACATTTACAAGACGGACTTTTCAAGCGAAGTTGGACATCGTGAGGTAAAATCGGCCCAAACAGTTCAAAATGATTGTTACGCTTTCTCGAAAAACATTTTAACTTTCGCGTTTTTTTCTTTCCTGCAGCACAAAATTTTGCAGTCATTTCTAATCCCCAGGAAAACAGAAAAAATGTCCAAAAAAAAAAAAAACAGGGAGGTTTATGCGGTTACTCTTGATGATTCCGCTAGAGATAATGTAATCGGGGCAGTGCAGCTGTGGCTACAGTGAAAGGAGACGTGTTCAGTTGTGTTGATTGGGTTTCTTGCTTTAGTAATAACACGAATTCTCAATGTGAGATTCCTGTCTGTGATACGGCGCCTCCGTTATGCTGCATTTCTCTATAAAATTGACGATTTCTAAAGCCGTGGCATCATAATGATGGTATAAAGAGGTGGATTGACTCACAGGTGAAGACCTAGAAGTGAAATGCACGACCTTTCACTGGAGCTGTGATTTTCTAAAAAAAACTGTGACCAAATATGATGCCAACTGATCGATCATAAGCCAAGAATTTGAAATACCGCTGACTGAAAAATTATACGATTTTCATTCATAAAGCAAAAAATGTCATATATTTGATATCAATGAATGTAATCCAGTATGATACAATCTTAAACCAAGTCAATATCTTGGTGAAAACACCACGGAATTGAGTGTGACAGGAGACGATCTGAATCTGATGTTTGCTACTTTCGATACCAATTTCAATAAACTATAAAGTCGATATCTGGCGGTACTATTGATAAGGCAAATATTCAATACTTGAGACTTTATATTAAAATCAGTATAATATTGTGCATTCGTTTTTACTAAACTGGATGTAAAATTTTACACACAAATCCACACACACACACTGATGCTCTTGTACCTCTGGGTAGCCGAGCCGAGTGATCTTCTCCTGCCCACGTTTCTTCTAGATGCCCCTCCTGCAGCTCCTGCACAACCGTGACCACCTCCTGCACCACCTCGTGCTCTGGAGGAACCTCCACTGCCATCTCTTTTAACAGCTGAAACGAAAGAGCAACAGGAAAGACAATGAGGGACGTGTTGATGTGAAGCTTCTTCTGATTTCTTTTCTTCAAAACGAATGCGACACAATATCCTGGTTTTTTTTGTACCTTCTTTTTCTTCTTCATTCTCTGTGCTTTTAGTGTTTGCCGCAGGGTTTCGCCCGGGTCATCCTCTCTGCCGGTCAGTTCCTGGGGTAGTACACATCAAATATGTAACTTTAATTACAGGAGAAATGGAGCACATCAATGAATATACAGTACATACACCGATCAGGCATAACATTATGACCACCTGCCTTTTTTGTGTGTTGGACCCCCTTTTGCTGCCAAAACCCATTGGGCATCAACAGCATAATGTTATGCCTGATTGGTGTTTTATAAACAGTACACACACACACACACACTCACACACACTCACACTCACACTCACACTCACACACTATAGTACTCCATAATATAAATTAAAAGTTCATCTCTGACTTCCTGTCCTGGGGCAAAAGTATTGGGACACCTGAGGAGGTTTCTCCCCATACTGTTACCACAAACTTGGGGGCACACAATTATATTGGATGTCTTTGGATGTGGTAGCATCAAATTTTCCCTGAACAAAGCCAGTTCCATAAAGATACATGGGTTGGAGAAGAAGCTCAGTGGTTGGAGCTCAGGTGTCCACCAACTTTTGTCCATATAGTGTATAATAGAATATTACAAAATATGAAACTATACACTGTTATATTTATACACTTGTATCAAGAGTGAGAGTCTCCTGAAGAAGCACTCAGCTTTAGACAGTAAATAAAGAGAGAATCGGGTTTGTCGCACCCAAAGAACAGCAAAGAAGGAAATAAAGGAGATGAAGGAGAGATTTGGACCGGCAAAGACAAGCTAAGAAGAAAGGAGTGGCTCTAGATGAAGCTCAGACGTTTGAGGAACGAGTAAAAAAGGATCAACGTTCTAGAACGTGACACAAGGAGAAGGGAACCAACCTCCACCGCATCATGAATGTTCTCCTTAGTGATGCCAGATTCGAGAGGAACCAGGGCCTAGCAGGAAGAGCACACGCCACACCGTCTTACTAGAGTGTCAGTGTGTGTGTGTGTGTGTGTGTGTGTGTGTGTGTGTGTTCATGCTTTCCTAAGCGCCTCAGTGAACATGTTGAGTCATGCTTTCTCTGATACTACATGTTCTCCTCAGACACAATGCTCTTTACAGGCAAAGCTGAGGGTCTGGGTTCAGTGCAGGCTTCCAAACATCGACATAATAAACTGAATATATACTATATACACAGTCATTTCTTTATACAGACAAATCTGGTGCAAATTTAAATATTTATAAACGACCCAAATCATTTACATTTTTGGATATCAGTCAATCAGATTACAGACCTGCGTGTCGTCCCTCACTTTCACCAAAGAGTCCTGCAGCACACGCCGTTTCTTCCGCAGCTTCTCCCGGAAATCGCTGGAGGAAAAAAACCCAACAACTCGTATCATTATTCTTTCTAGTAATTGCTAGAGTTTCGTATCGACGACCTCACAAAAAAAATTACGACTAATCAGATTAAAAAATGTACACACACTGTAATTTCCAGTAAATTAGTGTCTACATCAAACACCAACAAAAAAGGAAAGAAACATTGGGAACGATGTTATAGGACAAATAATTAACTTCAAAATGAGGACAATGTTGGTCGGCGTTGGTTTGACAGATCCAGTGTGAACGCAAGAAATGGTTTTCGTAAGCTTCAAGAGATGTTGAAGCTAAGAGATAGACAGACAGAGAACCAGACAGGCAGGCAGAAAGACAGACTGAGAGACAGAATTAGAGGCAGACAGAAAAACAGACAGGGAGACAGACAGTGAACCAGACAGGCAGACAGACTGAGAGACAGAATTAGAGGCAGACAGAAAAACAGACAGGGAGACAGACAGTGAACCAGACAGGCAGACAGACTGAGAGACAGAATTAGAAGCATACAGAAAAACAGACAGAGAAACAGATAGAAAATACAGACAGAGAAACAGAGAGACAGACTGAGAAACAGACATAGATATAGAAAAAAACAGACAGAGAACCAGACAGGCAGACAGACAGAAAATACAGACAGAGAACCAGACAGGCAGACAGAGAACCAGACAGGCAGACAGACTGAGAGACAGAATTAGAGGCAGACAGAAAAACAGACAGAGAAACAGAGAGAGACTGAGAAACAGACATAGATACAGAAAAAAACAGACAGAGAACCAGACAGGCAGACAGACAGAAAATACAGACAGAGAACCAGACAGGCAGACAGACAGACTGAGAGACAAAATTAGAGGCAGACAGAAAAACAGACAGAGAAACAGACAGAAAGAGACTGAGAACCAGACATAGATACAGACAGAGATATTGAAAGAAAAACAGACAGAGAACCAGACAGAGAGACAGACAGAGAGACAAAGAGACAGACAGAGAAACAGACATAGATACAGACAGAGATACACAAAGAAAAACACAAAAAGGCAGACAGAGAGAGACAGAGACAGACAGAGGTACAAACCAAGAAACAGAGGGACAGAAAGACAGAAAAAGAGAGACAGACAGAGAACCAGAGAGAATTTTACTGTGCTGTTTGACCAAAAAAAACAACTTTTAGACTTAAGTACCATCAGTGACCTGCTACATTAGCAAATGCATTGATGATGTCACTTTCTCCAATCAAACCCATGGATAACTGTGGAGGTCTGTGAGATTCTGAAGCCCCGAGACTACTGAACATTGCACACATAGACATTATATAGTGCTCTTTTTCCATCCCACAACAAATCATCCAATCATCTAACATTGCTGTCTCCCAGCTTCTTGGTTTGATCCTAAGTGGATGTGTGGAGCTTTGTAGGTTCCTCTGGGTTCTCCAGGTTCCAGAGTTAAGTGAGATGAATTGGTGACTCTGCTCCGGGATAATGATTTAATGTGTGTATGTGTGTGTGTGAGAGTGTGTGTGTGCTCAACCCAGACCAGGGTAAAGAATGAATGTTTAATCACCTGGATGTGGACATACTGAATGCAGTTTCAAGCAAAGACCTTCACATATCACATCTTCAGTCCAGGAGGTGACTGATGGTTCCTTCCTAGTTTTGAATGACATGATGAAGAGAAACATAATGAAGCATCATTTAAACTATAAACAGTGTAGATTTATGATGAAAATACATTATAAATGATTGGAATTAGGCTCCAGGTGCCTTCACCATCACTACAATAACAACACTGAGAACATCTAAAGAATTTAGTATCCTAATAAAACAATCTACAGATTTATTCTCATATATTCTAGAAGATATTTTAAGTCGATTGCAGGAGAAAACAAACACAGAAACTCAGAAACTCACCGCCATCACGTTTCATCGCTGCTTGGTAACGGAAAACTACGGCGCAACCAAACCCTAAGAGCAGCGGCAGAGGTGCAACCGGACATGCTGCTGGAGGAGAAAACACGGCTCCTGATTCGTCAGATTTGCCAACGTGAGCAATGACGAAACGCGCACTGATTGGTTCGGTTCGCACTACTGTCTCATTTAAACCTGATCTCTGTACTGTCACCTGTAGTGATGGGAAGATCGGATCATTTTAGTGAATCGGTTCTTTGAATCCCGTGAATCAAAATTAATTATTTTTTGAGTCGTTTGGTTCATTTCGTTTATGTATTCAGAACTAAAACAAAATGTTACAATTTAAATAACTAGATCTGCTCGTCTACATATACGAACATTAATTCCAGTTATGAAAATATGACAATGCACATAGACAAATTACGTAGCTTACCGCTAAACTTGTCGTTAGTTCTTATGTCGCATGATTTTTCATAATGTTTTTAACTATAATGTCAAGATTCGGCCCAAAAAATTGATTATATTGCATTATATATAGAGAATATGGGATTTACATGATAAAAGAACGCATTCAGTAGAAAATGAACAAATCGCCTGATGGATGCAGAATTTTTGTTTTGTTTTTGTAATTATTATTTATTTATTATTATTATTTTTTTTTTCTCTACCCAATACCTCATACCTGCACAAAATCTTATTCTAATATGTTCATATTGTTTATATTTATACATTATTATATTTGTACATTTTCTTTATTTCCAAGAAAGAAACGCCAAGAGCTACCTCTGCTGCAGAGGATAAGTTTATTAAAATGACTAGCCCTTATAAATACCTACATATTTCAGCATCAAATGTTTAGTGGTTAGTCAAGCCTTCATGGCCATATCACACCAAAGAAACCATTATTTCAGAAGAACAACAAGCAGAAGAAACTTGCTGGGGTCAAGCCACACAAGAAATGGCATTTGATGAGTGGAAAAATGTCCTTTTTTTTTAATTTCTTCAACATTAATGCGCAATAAAAACAAGGGAAAAGAAGGTGTTGGAACACAGAAGGTGTTGCTCATTCACCTGAATGTTTGGTGTGTTGTGCATTCTGAGTTGCTTTTCTGTTCATCACAGTTGTACACAGTCATTATTTGATTTACAACAGCCATACTGTTAGCTTAAAGCAGTCTCACCATTTTCCTACTACGAGACATTGCCACCTACAAAACTGCAACATCCTGGACCATTCTGAGTAAAGTCTAGAAACTGTTGTGCCTAATATTCCCAGGAGATCAGTACTTACCGCCCACTATACCACCATTCCATGATTCTTCCCATAGTCTAATGTGTGATGTAAACCTTAAATGCTAAAGAACATTAACTAGACCTGGATCTGCATCTACATTTTGTGATACAAGGTTTTTTTTGTGTGTCCATACAGCATGGATTCTTTTAAGCAGCAGGTCGGCAGTTACAACACATGAGGAAACAACAGTAAAAAAAAAAAAAAAAGGTTTTATCCACGCGCAAGTGGGACACGTGTCTTTCAAATAATTTCAGTGCTCTGTTTTGCAGATGTTATCAGACTGCACCACCCCCACAGTCAAACATGAAGGTGGAAGCTTAAGGGTTGGGGGCTGTTTTGGAACAAAGACACCACAATTCCATCTGGACTGCGGCTCCTTAAAACCGACTTCACCACACATCGAGACAATGAGCCGAATTGTACATTCAAGCTCTGGAAGAGTTATTTAGAGAGGGCTGGAGTGTTATCTATCATGGAATGGCGTGCACAGACACTACATTAAAATCCTGTTGAACTGCTCTGGGATGAACTGGATCACAAGAAATCTCCAACTAGTTTCTTTGAAACGTTGAAGAAAATATATATTCCGGATGCCGAGAGCATGTAAAGCTGTTCTTCATGCTAAGGAAGGATTTTTCAATGAAAATAAAGTGAAACATCATTTCCAAACTTTTGACAGGTAAAGTATAATGCTAATAAAAAGTGAGAGCTTATGGTTGGAATGGAGAAACCTGGGAAACATTCACACCTGTAGTGTTTTTATTGGACAGAAAATACAGAATCCAGAAGACAGCGATCATAACAAGGAAAGAAATTCTCTTATTGCCTTATTTTCTGGAAAAACAGCATTCTTCTATCTTTTTTTGTATAAAAATTTGTATTGGAAATATGATTTCTACATACAGCACGACTCCGCACCGGGAGTCACATGGGACAACCAGGGAAGCTGTCCCAGGCCCAGAGAGGTTTGACAGTCCATTAACTTGCAGAATAAACCCACATATCAATATGTTCAAATCATAAAAGACAAAAATAAAATGAAATCTATAGAATATTTGCTTTGCACTCATCAGATAAGTTAATATTTTCCCTAATCGTTTATACTGAAAATAATATTTCTTGTAATAGTTCATCTTAAGAAAAGCGATCTAAGAATAGTCCTCCGAAAGTGCATCCAGATAACTTGTTTCGGCATAAAGCAGAAACCCTGAAAAGAGACTGTCGGCCCAGCTCGGATCCGAAAACAGGCCGTTCTGGTCCTTAAAGAAGATCTCCAGCCACACCTCGTCCTCTGGGTTGAGGAATATCACAGTTGATCCGGAAGCGACGTCGTGATTCCCTGTGTTTGCGTCATACGTCTTGATGCGAAACTTCCCGTTCTGGACCAAGCCGATAGCTAAGTGCTTATTGGCCAGTGTGATGTCGTAGGAAAAGTAATAGATGCCGGGATACGCACAAATGAATTTGCCTGTCTCCGGGTTGTAATGGCCGCCCTCGTCGAACAGGACTTTGTTGAACTTGATTGGCGCTTGTTCTGCCGGGTAGCTGCTGGTGATAGCCACCGAGAAGGCTGACTTTGGTACCAGGCTGCCACAGAGGCATTTGCCTGGTACTCCTTGTGGGCCCCTTTGGCCCTTTGCACCTCTCAGTCCAGGCCGTCCTTGGGGTCCTAGATGTCCCATGTCTCCGCTTTCGCCCTCTGGGCCTCGCTTACCTGTCGGACCTCTTTCTCCACGCTCGCCGATGTTGCCAGTTGGCCCAAATTTTCCTCTAATTCCTATGTGGGTCAAAGACAAGACAGTGAGACTATATTTTTACATAATATACATATTCCTGAGAAAGTTATCATTCATAAAGGGACATTAAGTGTGAGCTTATTACATTGAAAAACACTAGCTATGTATTTGTTTCCTGGGTGGCACAAAGAGGCAAACATAAAACCATTTTGATGATGTATGCCAGGGTTCTCCAAACTTAGTTCTGTGAAGGCCACATCATTTTTCCTTACTTTAATGGGGGCCAGGTCGGTCTCTTATATTATTGTGGAGATTTAATTATGATTTTTAATGTATTTATTATAGATTGATGCTAGATTAGTTCATTTTGTTCTGCACCGTACAGACAAATGAGCTTTTTAAGAGACATATAACCTATTAAAGAGCATTATTACTATCATAATGACATTTTTCATATTCACTGCTATTGAAATCAAAACATTTACTTACTTATGCATACGTTTGGTGGGTGAATTTAACAAATAATTAGGCTGCATAAATAACTAGAGGTCGACCGATAGTGGATTTTAGAGATAAAGATAGGTCGGATTGTACTTGACGATAAAGATTAATCAACCGTTTTTTAAATGGATACTGGATAAAAACACAAGCATAACACTCTATGTACAATAGTTTATTAATACTTTATTACAAAAAAAAACAGTACTAAATCATGAAAATGTGCTAAAAGAAAAAAAAGAAAATATTCATTAATAAATGTAATAATAAATATTAATAAATAATAAATAATAAATATAATATAGCGCTCTCCGTGCAGCGCACTGTCTCACATGTAAAAACAAATAGCATGTGGAGTCAGCGACTTGCCTCTAGAGGCTGCTCTTGTAATGACAGCAAACTGGAAACCGGAAAAACTATCTGTATGTATTTTTGACGATTTTTTCCTGGTGATCTAGTTGTTAGGATGCGGCGCTCTCACCGCTGTGGCCCGGGTTCGTTCCCTGGTCAGGGAACCAACCCCAGCCACTCTTAGTGCCGGTCCCAAGCCCGGATAAATGGGGAGGGTTGCGTTAGGAAGGGCATCCAGCGTAAAAACATGTGCCAAATCAAACATGCGGATGATCCGCTGTGGCGCCCCCTAACAGGAGAAGCCGAAAGAAAGTTTGTATGTATTTTTGACGATAGTTTCAGTAAATCGGTGCCACAACCTCTAACAACTAAGGGAGATTTTACTTTGAAAGCCAACCTTTATTATTAGGTACAGATATTAAATTAGTAAAACATATTTAAAATGTAACTTTTAAAATATGTCTCTGGCTTTGTTTAGAGGGCTGTTCCAAATGTGGGGGTGGGTCGTATCTGCCCGCAGGCCATAGTTTGGAGACACCTGGTGTATGCTTGGATGCCAAAACATGTGAGCTCAGTCACCAGAAAAGAAGAAAGCCTCTGAGCCTCTCAATTCCATTTCTTAGAGCAACTCAGAGCTATACCAGATCTGGAGAGAAATCAAAGGAAACTGATATCTCTGGGAATCAACACAGAGCAAAAATCCCAAGCTTATTAACTGAAATAATTGCCAGATTGGATCACTGAGGAAAAACGTTAATAGATTTTCTGGTCATTTGCTTCATTTCTTTCATTTGTCTACTGAGTGTTAGTGTTACTAGCTGATTAATCCCTGCGCGTACCAGTTTCCCCCTTCTCGCCTTTCTCTCCTTTCCGACCGTCCCTGCCGTCTCTTCCCGGAATTCCGACGTGACCTTCATCCCCCGTAGGCCCAGGTGGTCCCGGCTTTCCTGGTGTTCCTGGTAAACCGGGGATGCTGCAAATAAACCGCGGTACAGTTGGCTTTGCTTTGGCTACCAACATCTGACCAACTACACAATGGCACAGACACATGATGCCCACAATCACCCGCATCTTCAGACCTGGATAAAAAAGGACATAGAAAAGTCTTACCTGTAAAGGATAAAGAAATTAAGTACACCATATGGATAAAATATTGGTAAACCTGATTTTTATCCAGCTATATGTGCTTCTTTCCTAAACTGTTAGCACAAACTTGGAGGCACACACGAGGAGATCCAAACTCGTTCCAGCCTGACAATGCCCCTGTGCACAAAGCCAACTCCATGAAGATCTGCTTCACATGATTTGGAGTGGAAGATCTGCTGTTACAAAGCTCCAACACTATCAAATACCTTTGGGATGAATGTGAACACTGAATGCAATACCTGTCTTTACTTATACCCTTGTGGCTGAATGAGCACAAATCTCCACAAGCATACTCCAAAATGTGGTTGAACATCTTCCCAGAAGACTGGAGTTTATTATAACAGCAAATTTTGACTGAACTCGGAATGAGATCAGAGTTAAAACTGCAATTCCAAAATGGTACAACGTTAATCATTTATAAATTATTCTATTTTTAAACTGTAAACCTTCAATCCTACAGCAACAGAAGGATTGTTTATGTGCAATTCATCAAGAAACACCTTTTGGAAAGGTTCACACTGATACGTTTTCATTTGAAAATGCATGTCTGTTTTCTCTTTAAACCTCTGTTTTAGGGTCTTACACATTGCTCATGCCCAGTACAGGGACCTTCAGACGTTTCAGTGCGGATGAGCAACTTTTGGGAAACGAGTGAAAACTAAAATGTGGACGCATTTTTAAACAAAAACGCCATTTGCAAATGTATCTGGTTTAGTGTAGGATTTGTGTAGCCTTTGTTCTATAACAAATATTTTTATAAATGATTCATTTTATATTGTAGAGATCGGAAAATAGTATGAAAACACAAATATTTTTCAATACTCAGTGACCCCCCACCCACACTAATCCAGACCTGAAAATGAAATTTTATATTTTCATACTTTTCCAAAATGCGTAGGAACCCTGTAAATCTTACAGTGAGGTGTCCACAAACATTTGTCTACACAGTGTAGAACTTTATTGATAAAGATTAGCTCTCCTTTGGATCTTATAGCAAATGTTGACGAACATTAATTGATGTTTTTTGACCCTCAAATCACACATTGTAATCTAGTTGTTTTTTTTTTTCTAGACTTTCTTTACTTTTGAATTGAACTCTGGGTGGGCCTTTTAGCTTTTATAGGATTCCCTTCTTTCCTGTTTAGAAGTCTAGTAGTGCGCAGGACTACTTTTTTAACTCAATCCCATGAAATTATGACCAATCCTACTCACTCCTGAAGAAACTTTCACTAATCCCACCTATTCCTGAAGGAATTCTGACCAATCGCACTCACCCCCTCACACAGTTTGACCATGTCTGTCTACTCTAATCCCAAATCATATAAACGTTTTCTCAGATCATTAGGATGCATCAAAAAATACAAACAATGTCAGCCATGTTTCCTGTTTCACTTTTCTCTCCCTTTCCCTCTCTCTCTCTCTTTATTTCTCTTCTTTTTTCCCTGGCTTTCAGAGCGAGCTGAACTCTGTTTGGAAAGAACAGGATTACACATCACACTTAGCACTTGGCTGAACACACACCGAGGCCAGATGTGTGCTCGAGCGGGTAGAATGATGTGTACTAGAACATGAGTTTGCCTGTAAAAAGCAAACACACACCCACAAACAGTCAGGGATTCCCTTACTGGACTGCGTTCCCAAAGACTCATGTTTTCCCATGCATTTTAGGATCATGCTGTTTTTCTCTGGATTATTTCCGTCGGTCATTTCTCAAAGCTTCTGTAATGTAGTGCAGATCCTGGCTGCTGCAAAGACTCTGAGACGAGAAAGTGGGATTTTTTTGTAGGGGTTCTATAGTATCTATGAGATATTCAGGCTCAAGCTTCTATGATGTTTAATTTTCTGGTAGTATTAAAACTTAGCAATTTTGTAGATTGCTAACTAGTCGAGACTCTGTTGAAACTTTATTGCACAGATGATCATTTCCCTGATTCCTTTTCAGTTATGTACAATGATGACTATATACCAGAGCATAAACGCACACTGTTATAGACACAAGTATTGGGAAACCTGACCTTTAAAACCGTACAAGGTGGTATCAAAAAGTTTCAAGACTAGTTTTTTAAACACGCCAACAGATGGCAGCACAAGGCTACACACACAGTCACATGAAGCACCGACCTTCATAAATCAGTGTGCCAAACGACATTGTGTACACCAGTGTACACCAGGAACTGGTGCTATTAGGACCATATGCATTCCCACATCTGTGATTTCAGCATGGACAGAAAGAACAATGAGCAAACACGAAATTCTGTGTGAAACCGGCAAATCCCTCTTGGCACGAGTGCTTCCTACGGACTTCGCCCTCTTCATGAAGATGACGATCCAGCTAAAAGGTCGCCATTTTTACTCCACTCCAGAGATCCAGAGCATACTGCTTCCAGGACATATTTCAGAAGTGGCAGGAACGCTAGGAGCGCTGGGAGCGCTGTGTTGCAGTGCGAGGATATTGTTTTTTTGTTTTGCAAATCTGTCCAGCATTAGTTCTAACAGGATCAGAAACGTGCGTCCATGATATTATCCTGGATTTGGGGATTTCCATGAGCAATGAACTGCGGCAGCTGTGATCCAGAAAGCGATTTGCGGTATAGGATTGAAACACAAGAACACACACACACACACACACACACACACACACACACACACACAATGCGTTAGCAACGTTCTGGAAAATGCGAGTTCTCAAGCCGAGCCTCATTTATCAAACTGGCTATGATTGGATTCATTCTCAGGACATTTCCAGAAGCATTTGCACATGAAATGTGATGGTGTAGTTGAAATCCCAACCAAAACAAACACATAAAAATTCCAGGCTAATAAATCTTGCCGCTCCCTTGAGACAAAAGAAATGGCACCCTATAAAAGAAGTGAGAGCACAGGCCACTGACTGATGACTTGAATATAAGACTTGAATACACAGATATCACATTGGCCATCACTTAAAACTGCTCCAGGGCAGCAGGTGGAGCTATTTCGATTTCATGTCAATTGATTACAATGACAACAGAAAGATATATCAGTCATTCGCTTTGGATTGAATCATGCACATGCAAATGTTTTTTTTAGGCCAAGCCAAATTATGCATTTCTGACAGATTTGCATAATTCGTTTTGATCTAAGAAAACATTTTCACTCGATTGTTAATGCTGGATGAATGAGGCCCAGCGTGGACATGCATTAAGAGTGCATCTGATGTGCAGGCCATTCCATGATAGATAACTTGACGTATTGAGTCTTGTCATATGGTAAAATCGGTTCCAGCGAGCCACAATCCGGATGGAAAAGTATGAAATGGTAGCCATGTTGGTTCCTTCCACCTGGGAAAAGTCTCCAACCTTCGCTGCTCTGAAACAACCCCAAACCAATACGGTCCACCTCCATGTTGGAGTGTGGGGGTGAGGCAGTTTGCAAACATGTTCTCGGTCTTACATAAGTTTTTCTACTAGAGCCAAACATGTCCAATTTGAGCTCCACAGGACTTTCATTCGGTCATTCGCTGTTCAATTCTTGCACGTTTGTGGCATTTAGTGTGTTCCATATAAACAAAAGGAACATGCATGGGTCTCAAAAACCATAAAAGACCAGGTGTTTCCAGTTCAAATCACTTCAGGTATTACAAGCACTTAAATGTACCGCAGTCTGTTTTTATTTTTTTTTACTATTAAACGTTACACAATGTTTTGAGGAAATGAATGGCAAAGAAAATATTGTACCTTTTGTGTTTTTTCCCCTCATAAACTGTAGTCCAGGCTTTGCTGCGTAACGATTTCTACGGATTTTTTTCTCTCTTATGTGGTCATCGTAATAACGTCCTCTGGCCCTGCTCTCTCAGGATTCTTCTTCTTCTCGGTCATCTATGTTCTGCAGCGTCTGTTTATATGGCTCGACTGTTTGTGCAGCCCACATTGGAAAAGCAAGCGTCTCCAGAGTTCTATCAACTGCTGTAATCTCGCCATCTGTCTAGCAGAACTCTTGCCCTTCCCTCGCTCCCTCTCTCCTCTTTTAGCGCTTCATAGCTTTGCATGTGTGCCTTTTGATGCCTTAACTTGACCCCTCCCTTCTAGTCGATCTCCTCCTCTTTCTTCAGATGGACCGAACGATCTCGAACGTTAGTTCACCATTATGTCATCGATAATGCTGCTTGTGCCGGATTAATCCAGAGCTCTTGCATACGGGGAAATGATAAATGAGTGTTTTATTCCTTTTACACCGCACCGTTTTTTCCTGAAGACTTCCAAAAATTTACAAATTAAACTGTGCTTGTTTTTTGAACATCCAATTCTACAGTTAGTTCCCATTTGCTGTTATAAAAACCTCCGTTCTTTTGGGAAGAAGACGTTCCGCTAGATGTTGTTGGAGATTTGTGCTTGTTGAACCACAAGGGTGTTAGTAAAGTCAGATACTGATGTAGGGGAGGTGAGGAGGCATGATGTGCAGTCAGTGTTCGCATTCATCCCAAAAAGTGTTCTGTAGCTCTATAGCAGGAGATCTTCCACTCCAAACCATGTGTCATGCCACCACATCCAAAGACGTCCTATACAACTGTGTGTACAACTTTGTGGAGACAATTTGGAAAGAACTTCATATGCCTGGAAAAGTCAGGTGTCCCAGTACTTTTGTCCCAGAAAGTCACCATACTGCTACAGTGCCTGGATTATTTCTGCATAGTTGTACATATACAACACCGAATCCAATCAGTGATCACCTTCTCAAGACCTTCAAGAGCGCTTTCATACTTATACACTTCAAAATATTTTATAGTTGAATGTTTTATTGCAATATATGTTGATTTTCCACATTTCTTTTCACCATTTCTATAATCATTCATATTTATTGAGCCAGGTCAAAATATCAGGAAATTTCATTATTCTTTTAACATGTAATGTGCATTAAAATGAAGGTAACCAAAAACTGTACCAGAGGATTGACGTATGTTTGCACTCTGTAGTCTTGTGTTTTCTTTCTCCTGCTTGTTCCGGTTTGATTTATATAAAAAGCTACTCTGGCCACCAATTTACACAGCTGCAGAACAGAAACCGATGCCCAGCTTTTTTCGAAGAGCGCAGGTGGACCGTCCTCCAGCTGCAAACAGCTGCTCCATCACCGTCTTCATGGGAAATTCTTATTTAGGTCCAGCTCTCTCAGGAACGTAGGATTTATTCTCAGCGCCGGAGCCAGGGCTGAGAAACCTGTCTCGGTGAATCCGCAAGACGAGGGCCCGAAGATGGAGAAAAGTTCTTCGTCTTATGGAAAAGTAAAAATCCTTTATAGAAGTCTAAGGCCCAGGTGGTCCGATCCAACAGACGAGCTCCTGTAGCTCAAATTGCTGAAGACGTTCTTGCTGTTGATGTTTGATGAGTTAGGAGTGTTTTGGGACCAACACAATGTTAGGCAGGTGGTCATAATGTTCTAATGTTCTGCTCGTTGGTGGTCTTGTGAGCCAGAAATCTAACACCAATCTTCTGAAAAGGTTTTTTTTATTGCACTGGTTGTTGGTTTCATGTCTTCTTTGTAGAAAACCAAGTCATGTTCCTAGAAGTTGCTGGAATGCTAGATTTCTTGGGTCTCTTGGGAATACTGAAAAATCGGAACCCTCTACAGTCTACAGTGTGTTTCTTTATGATAAGTGTACATGAGAGTTGAGCTACAATAACTCTCGATTCTACGTAAAATACAATCAGGAACCAAAGTAAATGTCATTGGTTTAGAAGCTTTTTCACGTATCTGGACTTTACTGAAGTGTTTCTATTCCCAGAGACTTTTACTGTAACTTCACTACATTTTAAATAAAGTCAAATATTTTACAAAATCAGTCGTTTCGTTTTTATTTATGAGAATAAAAAAACGTAACCGATCAAACAGCAAGCAGCAAACCACCAATCAGGGTGGAGCACATACAGTTCGGCATCGGTTCAAGAGCAAGCAGAACAATTTTTGGGCTTATGATCATTTTAATAGAAATCAATCAGTGTTTGAGTCATTACTATCGTTCTATTAATAGATCAGTGTGCTGAGAGTCACATTAGTGAAGAGTCTTATGACAAAAAAATGATAATGGGAACATTATAGCCATAATCAATCATACTACATTTGAATGTTTATAAGACGGCACTTTTACTTTAACTGGAGTCATATTTTCCAGAGTGTATCTCTCCTTTATCTCAGAGTGTATCTCTCCTTTAATCTCGATTATAGCCTGGCTCAGGAGTGTTATCTGCTTGCTGCAGCTTCATGGACCTGTCACTCTTAATGGACAGGCAACTGAGGACTGTGGAACGAGTCTTGCTGTGTGACAGAAGCACCACTAGATGGCAGCAAAAACGATTTAATGACGCGGAGGTAATCATTCATCCTGATTTCTGTTTTACTAAGTGAAAAATGAATCTAAAAAGTTTCGTCCTGACTTTAGATTTGGCTCGACTACATAAATGAAAATAGTTTAAGCCTGACAAGTACATTAAACAAACAAGACTTCTAGAGATCTTATAAATAAATTGAATTATTAGTTTATTTCAATGTAAAACCATTGTAAATGTAATGTCCTCTGTGTTGAACCAGTAGTGTGTTATGGTTAATGCTAAGAGCTCCGTGTTATGGCTCTGGATTACTAAACAGAAGGTCCATTCTAGGCTGCTAAGCTGCCACTGTTGGGCCCTTGAGCAAGGCCCCTAACCCTTTCCCCTCTAGGGGCGCTGTATTATAGCTGACTCTGCACTATGACCCCAAGCTTGGATATCCGAAGATGAATTTTGCTGTGCTGTAATATATATAATGAGACAAATAGTCTTGTTCTCAGGATTCAGGAAAACGCATTCAAATATAATACGGATCCCTTTAAAAGTCTGGCAGCAACATGAGAGCTGGACACAGACTGAACGTTTTGGACAGACACTGAAATTCTCGGTTATTATATATCACTCTTCACTCAGAGGTCTGATAGCTACTCACATATCATCTGAAGTGATTGGATGTGTGTAATCATTTCAGTTCTGCAGCCAGGAACACATCATCCCTAAATAAAAATCTGAGAGGAATTTTATTGCTTCCAGACTCTGGTCTTCAGATTCACAGCTTTGGTAGTTTAGCGATTATTGATACCAAATGATAGACACTGAGAGCTTTTGCTCAGCTGAGTTGAATTTTGGATGAATGTGTGGAAAAGAATTTCTAAAAACTGAAATTATGTCAGGACGATACGGAAATACAGAGATGCGTATAATTACAATACAGATCGATTGATTCTTACTCGTGTACACAATTTTGATTGTGAACCTCTGTTGTGCTGTTTTGGTTTCATCGTAACTCCAACATTTTTGACTGACGATGTTGGTATTTCATTTATTACACAGTATTATTAACATTGTATCGAATTTTTTTTATCGCCACCTAGTGGCTCTATTTATATTATTATATATTTTTATTTAATGTAATTTTCTATACTCATAAATTATATAGACTCCAGCTGTATCCCAACAGAACGTCTCTTTATTCATGAAACTGAAATACAAAATAAAGTTTATAATCAACACCCCGTTTAAATAAAATAATAACAAAACAATAATAAAATCCAAAATAAAAATTAACATCATATTAATTTTTTTGCATATCAAAGAATCCGTTCAGTAATAATTACAATCCGCAAAACACTTCATAAACCGCTCGAGCAGATCCTGTACACAAACTCTGATTTAAAAACTAGTAACGTTAACAATATTACAAAGATCTCAGCTTGAAAAATAATTCAAATGAATAACATCTTAGCAATTCGCATCATAAAATTAGATATTTATATATTTTCCACATAAAAATACAAAACAAGGTTAATGACATATGAAAAAAAGTATTTTCACCCACCATTAAAGTGAAATAATAATAATAATAATAATAATAATAATAATAAAATCGATCAAACAAGTTGAAATTAAATAGAAATGCGTGGAAAAAAATCTCCTTTTGTTTTTTTGTTTTTTTTCTTAGCAAAAAAAAAACGCTATCCAAAATAAACTACAATCATTTACATCAGTACAAAGAGATCTGGGTTATTATTTCTTTTTTTTAAAAATAGTCGCGATGAAAAAAAAAAAGTTTCGTCTTTTTTTTTTTTTTTTTTT
Organism: Silurus meridionalis; assembly: GCF_014805685.1. Classification (NCBI taxonomy): domain Eukaryota; kingdom Metazoa; phylum Chordata; class Actinopteri; order Siluriformes; family Siluridae; genus Silurus; species Silurus meridionalis. The sequence continues at coordinate 14,837,355 of NC_060899.1, forward strand.
TTTTTTTTATCCGACCGTAAAAAAATGACAACCGTGAATCGGGAATTCTGCAAAAGAGGCAATGACAAAAATAAAATCTGCGTTAAAAAGGTATACACTGCAGTTCTCGCTTTTCTTTTATACAAACGTTAGAAACAGTATTGCACGACACAACACAGATCCGAGGTTAGTCAGCCTTTCAAAGTGTGTTCAAGTTTCTGCACGTTAGTGAGGTGGGGGGTAGGGGGTCTGGGGATCAAGTGTTTTCCATTAAAAAAAAAAAAAAAAAAAAATTATGATTATAATAATAATAGTAATAATAATAAAAAACAACCCTTCAAATAATATAACAACTGAATATATTAATTTTAATTTAATCACATTAATATGTCCAAAAAGCAACTATATATTAACCAATCTATGACTATACACATAATTGCATGGGTGGTTTGATTTATATATATATATATATATATATATATATATATATATATATATATATATATATATATATATATACACACACACACACACACACATATATATGTATATATATAAGTATTTCCACCAAAATCCTGCTGAATCGTAAATGATAATGAGGGAAAAATAAAGAATAAGTGAAATAGAAAAATACAATCCAATCTACAAAAATAGAAATAAATACGACTTTTGTACAAAAGACAAAATAAAATAAAAAAAGTAAAAACACCAAAACACAGAGAGAACAGGACACAGTACTGAGCACAAACTCCAGCGACAGCAGAGTGTTAAAGGGATTACGGGACGCTATACGACGTCGTCGGGAAACGTTTCCTTCGTGGACTTTGGGACATTCGTCCTTTACATTACTATTCTTCTTTCTCTTCGACCGTTGTTTACGTTCCATATATAAATATATTCAATGATGTCCGAAGCTTTTATGAAATAAGTTAGCACGAATAAACATTAAATATTTTGTTATAGTTAAAAAAAAAAAAGGTAGTCAGCAAAAATCTTTTTTTCTTTTACATTTTTTGTGTGTGTGTGTTGGTGTACAGTAGACTTCGATATCCATCCGTTAAGATCGATGTGCTAGAGACGTTCGAGGGTAGTAGTGCACGTGATCGAAACGACGGACGTGAATAAATACTTTGCAATAAATACAAAATGCGCAAAAAAAACCAAGTAAAGTACAGAAAAAAGGGCGAACTCGCCCGGGCTTTGCTTACACGCAGATTGTCCCTAACACTTTCCACAGGGCTGCACTTCATTTACAGAGAGACGTGACAACTACGCCTGGGTGGACCGCTACGCTACAGATCGATTAGGTTGCGAAAAAAATAAAAAGAGAAAGAAAAATTAACAATATCCTGCGTTTGGGTCCATTCGCTTCAGTAATCAGTAGTTCATCTCTTATTTTTTTGTCAGAGAGACAAAATCTATCGCCGGGAAAGCGGTAGCTCAGTAGTAAAGATGTTGGACTTCTGGTCAAAAGGTTGTGAATTCAAATGTCAGCTCAATTACGATGCCACTCCTGGGCCCCTGAGCAAGGCCCCTTAATCTTCAACTGCTCACTTGATTATGGTAATTCATTCAGGATAAGTGCGTCTGCCAAATGCCGTAATTAAAAGACAAATGTCACCTCAACACGCCTCTCCTAGCTAGCTGGAACCGATGCTTAGCTAGCGATCCGAAACAATTAACGGCATGCTAGCACGCCGGCTTCTGATCTTTGATAGTTGTATTTTTTTTGTCACACAGTGTTGTCTCACAGATAAAGGATGTTACTGAATTCTTGGTTTTTGAACGTAATGCAGAGGCGTCAACATTGCTAACAAGAAAATTCTAGCAGGAAAAAATATATATAAATGTTTAATAATAAAAGTTGGTTTTTTTTTTTATTTGACAAGGACCAGTTAGAAAACGTCGAGTCCTAAACTTCGCCGTAAGAAAGAAAAACCCCGTTTTTTCACGTAGCAAAGGAGTCAAACTGTGTAAAAATGCTAACATGTAAAATGGTGGCACCTCTGCATAATGCTTACAAATGTGTGTGTAATCAAACGTAGCAAAAAAATCAGTTATATCGTATGTCCTTCATGCTACGTAGCATGCTAGCTGGACAATCAGCTAGCTAGTGAACAAGTCTTATTATTAATTATAGTAATTCTTATTTTTGACTCAACTGCTAAATCAGTCAGTTGATTCAGTTCCTGCTCAACACCAAAGTCTCATCCACAGTGTTACATGCATTCTGAAGAAAAAAATAGCATTTTGGATACATTTGTGTGGTAAAAATCCTCTGCTAGCAACTGTATATGTTAGTAGGACGTTTTATCTTCAGGATCTTAAACCAATATTCACTGTGTCAAGTTTACTGCTTCAACAAACAAGTTTTCTCAATGAGCCTTAAATGTTTAGTATAAAATCAGAAAGAAAATTTGCATTTCTGACAGATTAGCTTATTTGCTGAGGTGAAAAAAGATCTGCTAGCTACTGAACATGCTAGTAACAGCATTATATCTTTCTAAGATTTACAATTTTGACCCAATAGTCACTGAATTAAGTTTACTCGACAATCTTTACGTTAGCATGTAGAATTTTTGGTGAAAATTAAAACAGCTAGCCACTGAACATGCTAGTTATAATATTTTATCTTCTGAACAATTTGAAATTTCGAATCAAATTTACTCCGCCAACAAAAAAACGATGTAAAGATCTTTATGTTAGCATGAAATGATGAAAAACTAGCATTTCAAACAAGTAAGCAATTTTGCTGTGGTAAAAAAAATCTGCTAGCTACTGAAAATGCTAGCTTTACTTTTTTTAAAGCATAAACTCGACTCAGAATTCATTGGGTAGATACTGAACACGCTAGTTCTGTTATGCTAGTTTTCTTCCTGAAGATTCTTCGGTTTGAGACGACGAGGTAAAAATAAAACTAGCATGATTGGGTGATTATACAGAATTTTCAGCTAGCGACAGTAGACTTGAGAGTAGCAGGCGCTGTAAGTGGAATTATTATAATGTTACGATATCTTTGTTATTTTTAAATGAAAAGAAAAAAACGTGAATAAACACACACACAGACAAAGACGTACGAGATCACGGGACGGGACGACACACTGCTTTATCACTACACTGAGCTAAACGGACACGCTAATTACGCTATTTGTGTAAACGAATTACCATATTGAAGCATGCAAAGTTTTTTTTTTGTATTTTGTAGTCATTTTTCTTCAGCGGAATATTTCTCCATTCTCACTGTTGGTGAGATCATGTTGGAATCGAGATCCTAATATGGATGTTGATTCTCTCATGCTATGTAGTGATCAATAAAATGAATCTTAGGTGCCTTTTTGAGAAACTTGTCTAGAAGCCTACCACGCATATCCATGCACACACGCGCACACACACACACACTCGTACAAACACACACATTTTCACATTCCATTCCTCCACGGCTGTGTGAAAGCACGTGCTGCATTTCGATTGTAATCGGTCACGATTTCGGGTGCCATTAGATATCAAAACTTTACGTCTTAGCAGCAAAGCGTATACATACATAGACGTAGCTCAAAACCAGATACGCAGGTGTGAGGTATTAGTCTTGATGTGGGTCGAAAATAGAGATTAGCTCAATATCTTCAGATTCGACCTGAAGGAACAGGTCGGAGAACAAAACGTGAAGGTTTGACGTTTTTTCGTTTGCCGTAAATGAAGTCGATCAGCCAAATTTATACGTTTCAGTTTTAGCCACAGCTCTACAGAATTATCTAATCATTTGATTTTCCGATTTTGCTTAATGGTGTATCAGGGAATGACTTACAAAATATGGACACAAGTAAAAGTATCAGCCATATGTGCTTCTTTCAGAAATTGCTATAGGATGTCTTTAGATGCGATGGAATGAAATGTTTCCTTCACTAGAATTAGGAGACCAAAACCTGTTCCAGCATGACGTGCAGAAATCCAGCTCCATCAAGATATTCCTTTATATGGGTTGGAGTGGAAGATCTCCTGCTACAGAGCTTTAAACTTATGGGATGAATTGACGCTGACTGCACCCCAGGCCTCCTCACCTTCTTATCTACATCAGTACCTGAATTTAAAAACTGCCTGAAAATTTTGACAAAATCTAGTGGAACATCTTCCCAGAAGAGTGGGGGTCTAAATAGGCAAATGGGGGCTCAATGTGGAAAGGAATGTTCAAGAAGCACATATCAATCTGACTGTCAGGTGTCCAACTTTTTTCCATATAATGCAATAAGTGATATATTTGTATGTAAACATAAGCGAATGATACGTGCGTGCCGTCCTTTACGGAATTAAACACTGCAATCACTGACTGGAGTGTATTAGGGGGACGAAACCCATCAAAAACAATATTTGATTTATCGATTGGCCACCTTTACGCTTTTAAGCTTTGGGAGGCGGAGCCAAATCAATTCTGGAGCTGTTGCGATTTTGGCTGATTGACCACGTTTAAAACAATTTTGCGTAACGAATTGAATTCTCACAATTTTACAAAATGAAGGTGAGAATTGTGTTCTTTCGCTACCTTTGGTAAAGAAACTCAGCAGGCATCTATTTCATCAGGGGGTTCCCCAGGATTACAAGATCAAGTGTTTATCCAGACACAATTGTGCACTTTGCCCACAAAAGGGGGTGGGGTTGGGGAGTATCAGGGGGGTTAGCAGCAGACAGACGGGCGGACAGACAGACAACTGCCCTCTCTCATGCGAAAGACATTCTCATTCTCTACGTGATAAATATGACGTATAAAAATAATAATAATAAAAAAAAAACCCATACAAATCTTTTTTTTTAAATCTCTTAAAAACAAACAAAAAAAAAGACAGCAAAAGTACCACAAAAGCCTGAGATGTAGAGACTGAGGGTACGGTGGAGGAGCAACGGTGTGTGATTTGGTGAAACGAATGAGGCGTGTAGTGTTTGTGGCTGCTACAAAAGATAAAGATATTTAAAGAATATTTCCATAGATCTCTATATATTGTATACTGTTAGGTGCTCTATACTGGTAGCCTCGGCGAGCGCTTCGCCGTCGCTCCTTAGTTCCAGCGGAAGTGGATCTGGCGCGGACGGTCGGCTCCCTCTTTGACCAGCGGCTTGTGGAACTCTCGGCCAGCGCGTGAGTGGATGTTGGCCCAGCAGAACTCGCAGTAGTACTGCAGGCACGTCACGTTGGCGCAGAAGAAGGGCGCGAACTTGCCGCCGCAGCGAGCGCCCTGGCACTCGTCACACAGCTGATCGTCCAGAACGTAGGGCTTCACCTCCACCTGCATGAGACGGTCAACCTGGTTAACATCACAGCTCTTCTATTTCAGTAAAAATAAAAACTGCAATGACATCATCGTTAGCTTCGATGTGGCCCTAAGATTTGGCTCCTGTGGACAGCGCCCTCTTTTGACGCCGTTTTTGGAAATCTGGCGCAGGAGGTGCTCGAAAACTCTTCTAGTGAACAGAATTCAGCCTGCTCTATAAACACTCGTGTGTATACGAGGGTGAGCTCTGATTGGCTCTCATACCCGTTTGTCGATGTCTCCGTGCTGCAGCTGGACGAATCGGGCGCTGATGGCGGCGATGTAACTCTGCTGATTGGAGAACGCCACTCGGCCCGCTCCTTTCGGGTACTTCAGCTCGGGGTCGGTGTCAATCCCGGCGTAACACACGCCACCGTACAGGCGGTCCATAATCATAGCCAGCTCCACTGCAGAGTGAAGAGAGACGTTTCGCCATTTTGTTATTCACGACAAAATATTGGAGGGGTAAATTTTATGAATGAACAGTTTTCTTTGGGATGTTATGAAAATAAACATGTAAATGCTGTATATATTTAGTGTGAGTATGTTTCAAGAGTAATGTCTTGAGGTACTGTTACTTAAGCATTTTCAGGCTTCTCGTTTAAATACTAATACTGTGAACTCAACCACAACAAAAGCCTACGTATTGTACTGTTTGAAAGTGCCACCAGGGGGCACTGTGAGAGCAGATTTCGACAGGATATCACACATCATTTCAGGTACCACATTTCAGGTACCACATTCAAAAAAATGTGGTACTATCAGATTTATACAGAATTAAAAAATCAAATTTAGCAGATTAGTAGGTTAAAAAAAAAGTGTTTGTGGTCACGCAAAAAAAAAAAAAAAAAGGAGTGACGGTAATCAATATCACTAGTCAATAACTGCATTCTTCGGGCTCTCTAGCAAACCATCTTGAAGTATTTAAAGATGGTACCTGCTCTCAGAGGGCGGGGCACTCCTCCAACGAAGATGGTCTTGCGTGGGTCGAGAGGCTGCGAGCCGTCCATCACGAAATCGCTGTCGCTCAGGTTCCATGGGCGAATCTGAACCTAAAAGGACGCAAGACGACGGACAGCGATGAATTCCAAACGAAAAACACACACCCCCACACACACGTACATCATAACTAAACGCAGACCTCTATTCCTGTTCTATTCGGGTTTGGAACGTTTCCTAACACGAGCGACTTATTACGCAGGAGGAATGAAGCTTTACACTGGCGATCAATACCATGATTCACTTATTCAGAGAAGTGGAAATAAAATATAAAAAAGTGGTGCCATTACACTCTTTTCTGATTATTGAGTGTGGACTGAAGTGTGTTAATTTCCTCTATTACTACTGGAGTGCATTCGTATAACAAATGCTGAATTTAATCAAAGAAATAAAACATAAAAACTCATCTGGGTCTGAGAAACTTGTGACCAGAACGAGCCGATTTCACACGTTTATCAGTTTTATCTAAAGGCCCGGAGTTGTTGTGGTGCAATGATTATGTTTCTCAATACGGATGTGTTACTGCTTTAAATACTGTGTTACTACATGTGTTATACTCAGGGGTGGACAAAGCAGACAAACCATGTAGTTAAAGTCAAATATGACTCCAGGAAAAACTATAAAAAGTAAAAAGTTATTATAAACTTGAGTAAAAGTACGAAAGTTTTTGCCTTCAAATGTACTTAAGTATCCAAAGTACTATGATTTATTATAACTCTAATGTAAGACTCTACTTAATCACCTCAGTTTATGTGACTCTCAGCACACTGATATTAATAACACCGATTGATATTTATTCAAATTATCACGAGCCCGAAACTATTTCCAAAAAAATCCCGCCGATGAGGTCACGTGCGTTGCGGCGAGTTCGAGTCTGGAGTTTCTTCATCATTTCTTCATCTCTAAATGCTGTTAAACTGATGCTGAACTGTATGTTGGTGATCAGTAGATACACTAAGCGTTAAACAAAACACGTTTAAAACACAGCGTGCGCTCGACCCTGATTGGTGACTCGCTACGTGTTTGACCAGTTACGTTTTTATCCTCGTGAATAAAAAAAAAAAAAACAAGTCATTTCGCAAAATGTATTTGAGTAAAAAATTATTTGACTTTGAAATGGAGTGAAGTTACAGTAAAAGTCTCCAGAAAAGGAAACACTTTAGTAAAGTACAGATACGTGAAAAGGCTACTTAAGTACAGGAACAATTTACATTGAAATCGTTACATTGAAACATAAAAGAGTTAAAATCGTTATCATCATAATAATTCATATCAGAATTGATATCATTACCCAAAAAACAAAAAAATTCAATTTCAGTCAAATGTCAGGTGAATCAGTTCAGTGTGCTGATTTATAGGAAACCAATGTTGTGATCTAATTTATTCTAGTGATGCTGAGCCCTGAAGATTGATTCCCAGGGTATATTTAAAAAAAAACCACTTGAGGACATTGACGTTCTGACTCACGGGCTTGTCTTTGATGGTAGGGCTGGAGACACACAGGTAGAGTTTGCCACCCTCCTCGAGACAGGCTTCGATCAGCGCCTGCACCGAGCTCTCTTCTTGGAAAAGCAGAAAGGCGTAACCTTGGAGAGAGAACAAAAAGAACAAGCTGTCCTTCAGAGGCTGTAAATATAGCGCTCGTGTGTGTGTGTGTGTGTGTGTGTGTGTGTGTGTGTGTGTGTGTGTGAATGTGAAGGCTGAATATATGGCGAGTCTTTTCGAAAAGGCAAGACGGATTCTTCTAGTTTTGCTACTTGGGTTTGAGATCAAACGATTGGGAGAAGGTGAGCAGACGGATCAGAATTTCAGCTTCTACGCCCTGATATTTATTACTACATGCCACCTCTGAACAAACATTTTCTGCAGGCAATCAAATGTAGCAGATCATGTGGCTGACAGATGTTTCATGCTGCCCAGGTGTGCCCTGTTTAAACACTGAATAGCTCTGAATGGAGACTGTAGGTTAAACACCTGGGTTCCTGTGATAACTGCAATTTGTTGTTCAAATGGACAAACCACCATAAAGACCAGAGAGACGCCTGTGGGAGAGAAGCAAAGTGATACCAAGCTGAGAAAAGAGAGACAATCAGAGCCACGTGCATTAGGCATAGCTAATACGAGACACAGGGCTAGCGAACAGACAGACATACAGACAGACAGTTGAGGGGAGTGGTAGCTCAGTGGTTAAGGTGCTGATCAGGTTACTGATCAGAAGGTCAGGGGTTCAAGTCGTATCGCCAAGCTGCCACTTTTGGGCCCTTGAGCAAGACCCTTAACCCTCTGTTCTCCAGGGGCACCGTATCATACTGGGATATGCGAAGAAAAAATTTCACTCTGCTGTAATGTATATGTGACAAAACCTATTGTAGATAGATAGATAGATAGACAGATAGACAGATAGATAGATAGATAGATAGATAGATAGATAGATAGATAGATAGATAGATAGACAGACAGACAGACAATTATAGTCTTGATTACCTTTAGGAGGAAAGTAGGATTTGCTCTCGGCCTTGTGTGGCCAATCGACAACCAGGTGACCAAAGCGCCGGAAACTGGAGGTGATCTCATCTGCAATCAACCAATCAATCGATCAATAAATAAAGATTTAATTAAATAAAAACAATTCTTCATAAAACACTCTCTAAAGTCACCTTCGTCTATGTCGGGTGGCAGGCCGCCCACAAACACTTTCCGTGAGAATCTCTCGATGCGCTCGCCGTTCTGATGCGGATAACCGGACGAGCCCAAAACTCCCTGGTTACCGTGGCCATCGTCAAGGAGACCGTCGTCAATTGGAAAGAGCGAGGAGCGTCCTATGGAGAAAGAAGAGCCGTTTTAAACGTGGGATTTAGCATTTATTTGTCACTCATCCGACATACAATATATATATATATTTAGACAAAAGTTTGCAGACACCTGACCGTCTGTGCTTTTCTCATTCCAGACACCATTTGCTGTTATAATAATCTCCACGCTTCTGGGAAGGCGTTCCACTAGATTATGTGGAGATTTGTGCGAGATTTCATTCAGCCTCAAGAGTCAGGTGTCCCAATACTTTTGTATATATCGTGTAGGAAATACGTCTAGACAAACAAATTTACCAACATATCACGTTAAATGTCACATATACTAAAAAGACTTCTGATTGGTTGGATTGTTGATTCTATCCACACAATCGCTGTTGGTGTATTGAAAGCCAGGTTAAGGCGGAGGAGCATTTACACGTGAGCGTTGGTAAATCCAGCACAGACGTGACACGTGGGAGAACTATGGTAGACGTTTATAGTGCAGGAAGTGGAATTTACCTCGCCGTCTGCCGTAGCTCCTTGCTGCATGTGAACAGAACAGAGCAGAAAGAGCTGTGATGTGAGTGACACTCGACTTTCCACTTAAATTAGATGCTCATAAGATCACGTGTTCAATATTTCCATAATACAGTACGGAATTGCGTTTGTGTCAAAAGTTTCGGAATCATATCATACGAACGAAGAAAAAGATTCTGAAACTGAAAAGTGTGAACTCTGCTTATATCAGTTGATATACATTAGTACTGAAAGCTCTCCAAAATTCCCAGAATTCTCTACTTTCCGAATCTGTCCATCCGTTTGACAAAAAGAGCACATGCTTTGCTCCATTGACTCGCATTCGACAGAAACGCAAGCTCGGTGCGACAAAGCCTGGCATCATACCCCGTTCCAAATTACTAAATGAAGAAACAGGGACTATAGAGGTGCCAATACTTTCGGCACAGACGTAACTGACGTCTTGCCGACTCATGTAATTACAGCTATCGTATGAAAATAATCAATGACAGGATTACACGAGGAACGCAGTACCACCCCGAGGAATTTCACGTGCTTAGATTAGCTACTGCGCAGCACGTTGCGGTTTATCTTTATCTGTTCATGGTTACGCTTCACACTGTGTCACTCAACAGCAGTCGTTACGCCGTGCGCCTCTCCTACAGTCTATCGAAAAAGAATGCAGCTGGGTGTGTAACTGAAGATGGAAGACGTTTCCCATGAAAGGAAAATGAGTGACTGAACACGGAGACTCCTTCCATAAACCTCACCACATCCTGAGTATCTGTTCATTCTTTACTGTATTTCTACAAAAATACACGGACACGCCTGTTTGTTTAAGCAGAATGATGAGAAAAACTGAAAACATCCACTGGGAGAGATAACAGAGCAAAGACAGACAGACAGACAGACAGACAGACAGACAGACAGACAGACGGACAGACAGATAGATAGATAGATAGATCATCGAGACAGACAGACAGGCAGATCAATAGATGTGGGTGAAAGAGAGCATTAGATAGACAGAAAGAAAGAGTATGAAAAAGAGAGAGACAGATATATAGATGGATAGATAGACAGAAAAAGAGCTAGAGAGAGAGAAAGACAGAGAGAATAACAGACTGTCAGATGGAGATAGATAGATAAATAAACAAATAAATAGCTAGCTATATAGTTTTAGCAAGAGAGAGGAAAAGACAGAGAGAGAGAGAGAGAGAGAGAGAGAGAGAGAGAGAGAAACAGACAGTCTGAGAGACAGACAGACAGGTAAATAAATAAACAATTAAATAGCTAGCTATCTATTTAGAGAGAGAGAGAGAGAGAGAGAGAGAGAGAGAGAGCGAGTCAGAGAGACAGACAGATAGATAAATAAACAAATAAATAGCTAGATATCTAGTTTTAGAGAGAGAGAGAGAGAGAGAGAGAGAGAGAGAGAGAGAGAGAGGCGAGAGAGAGAGACAGTCAGAGAGAGACAGACAGATAGATAAATAAACAAATAAATAGCTAGTTTTAAAAAGAGTTTTAAAAAGATTTAAAAAGAGAGAGAGAAAGAGAGAGAGAATATTGATACTGAGCTACAACAGAAGACCACTTGAGGTTCTGCTCCTGTCAATCATTAACATGGATCTAAAACTAGATCAAGCGCAGGTTCACCAAAACCTTATATTTTATATTTCATATTTAATCTAATGCTCTCAGAATATTCCAGAAAAACTCCCATTTGAAGTTTGAAGGACACTCAGGAACCCTTCACCCGCTTCAAGCTAGTCACATGAGCAGACATCATGCAGCCCGGTCACATGACCTTGCCTGAACTCTGACGAGTCATGTGACCTCCTCAGTCATGTGCTGCAACCTTGAAAGAAAACCTCTTCCAAGAAACATGAGCTATACCTTCATATTCAACTAAGTGTGACCGACTCAGGGCTGATATTTTGTTGTGTTAGCTGTGTGTAGTTGTGTGTCACTATAACATGGTTTGATTTTACACTAAGAGAAAAAAACCTAATAAACTCATATTTATTATAAAAGTAGCTATTTAGGGATTTTCCTTAATCTTACTTCATTTTCGCATTCGTTTGTTTGATTTTCCGAAATAGATTGAAACACATAAACACAAACACACAAACACACACACACACACACACACACACACACACACACACACACACACAGGATCTCTCGTTAGGAACGAAACCGAGCAGCTGTTGCTGACATGAAAAACACGACAGCGTAAAGCAAAGTGCTAAAAATACAGATGGTATCGGACGATCAGGCGGCTTTTTGAAAGCGAGTCGGTCTCAGCTGAAGCAGGAGACGTTCTGCTTCGTGCTCCCCTGCAGCTATAAATGGACAGGGATTGTTTGGACTGACTGAGAAAGCTGATTGGCTGCCACAGAATTTCCTTAACCGGTCACACAAAAATACAGAAGTTCTTAAGATTTTTCTTTCGGTAGTCAATTCTTGATCCTTGGTTCTCTGGAATGTTCTATTTTTTCTTCAGGGTCTGAGGTAAAATCATGAGCCATGACCTAAAAACCAACCAGGAACTGAATAAACCTGTTTCAGTAGTCAGTGACAGCCGTTAAAATGTAAATAATCGACAGAATGTGGTAAAAGTCTAAGCTAACAAATTTAGCTTTCCCATTTCACCGGTTTGCTTTTACTAAATAGTATAGGAGACAGAATCTAATCATGATCCTCATCATCCTGCATGATAATTAGAATTTTATTTGTTGTTGAAACCAAACTTTGTTTGCCTTCGCTACCTTGTTCGCATTTCGCTTTCTTTCGCTCATTTAGCTTTTCTTCACTGATCTGCTTTCATTCGCTTGTTTAGCTTTTCTTTATTGATCTGCTTTTGTTTGCTTGTTTAGCTTTTCCTCACTGGTTTGCTTTCGTTCCCTCATTTAGCTTTTATTTACCGATCCGCTTTTGTTCAATCGTTTAGCTTTTCTTCCCTGGTTTGCTTTCGTTCGCTCGTTTAGCTTTTCTTCACCGGTCTGCTTTCGTTCACTCGTTTAGCTTTTCTTCAGTGATCTGGTTTCGTTCACTCGTTTAGCTTTTCTTCACCGATCTGCTTTCGTTCACTCGTTTAGCTTTTCTTCACTAATCTGCTTTCGTTCACTCGTTTAACTTTTCTTCACCAATCTGTTTTCGTTCGCTCGTTTAGCTTGTCTTCACCGATCTGTTTTGTTGGTTCATTCAGCTTTTCTTCACTGTGTGTTCCTTTTGTTCTTTCAGCTTTTCTTCACAAGTCTTCTTTCATTCATTCGCCTGCTCTCCTTCACCGGCCTGCTTTGGTTCGCTCATTTAGATTTTCTTCACCAGTCTAATTTATTTTACATGCTTTTGTTGGGTTTGTGTAATGAATTCAATAAAAAATATATATTCCTGAGAGGAAAAGAAATAAAACATTACGCCAAATCATTTCCATGATTCGATCAATTTCATAAATGCGACATCTGTGAATATTCCAAACACACATTTCCATTGTTGAGACTTTACACACTAAAGTAAGCAGCCATATCGATCGCTCTATTTCTGCAGGATGGACGGTGAGATCTGATCCTGTAAACCAAGATGGCTGATAAATGATGGCCAGTACACCAGTTTAATCACATTGAGGGTTTTCAGACTTTAGAGAGACCCCACGGGATCCACAAAGCCCATGTCTGTGCCGGGCGTGTCCGATAAAGAAGAGGCACTTTACCCTAATTCGATTTCTGCTCGATTTGATTGTTGTATTTCTCCCTCAGACAGAACTATGATTCAACCAGAAGAGTATATGATGAATTCTAAATGGTGGAAAGCTTTTTGGACACCCCCTCAGTTCAACATTTGCCCTTTGGATAGTCCTCCACATTGGCCCCAGGTGGCTGCGAGTGATAAGGCCATGCTATAAAAAGTGTTTTTTAAATGTGTCCCTGCAACCGAACCGACTCGTCCAAACTTTCTGAAACCATATGGAGTAAAAATGTGTGAGAATAAAATCTTTAAAATACAGCGGCATTCACTGAATCGACTGATCTGTGAACATCCCATTCCACATTTTGTCCCGATTTGCTGTTATAATAACCTCCACTATTCTGGTAAGATGTACATTTTGTGGAGATTTGTGTGAGATACATTCAGCCACAAAGGTCAGGTGCTGATGTAGGTGAGGTGAGGAGGCCTGGGGTGCAGTCAGTGTTTACATTTATCTCATAGGAGATCAATATGCTCTGTAGCAGAAGATCTTCCACACACTTCCACCCATGTAAAGCTTCATGGAGCTGGCTTTGCGTGGACATGTTCAAACAAAAGCAAAATTTCACAATACCACATGAAGTTCTGGCAACAGTTTGGAAAAGACAGGAGTCCCAATACTTTTGTCCAGATAGTATACGTGGGAATGGTCTAATATTCCAATGAGCACTTTTGTTTGACGGACTTCCAACCTGCTAAATCAAACAGAGCCGAACGAAAAACACTGTCGATGTGGTTCATCCTTTTTAGGTTTTGCTTCCATTCACTGGTTTGCTTCTGTATTCAAACAATGTTATAGAGAGAAAAATTTCTTTCAGAAATCAATTCATAATTCTTTGATGCTCTTTTGATCTAAATGAAGATAAAAACGTTTACTTGCTGCCTTTAATTTTCGTTTGTTTGCTTTCGTGTCCTGGTTTGCTACGTTAACTTATTAACCTTTCCCTTCCTCATGGCCTTGGTTTTGCTTGTTTGTTTGTTATGTTTTCTTCTTCAGCGTTCCTTCACTCGTTTGCTTCTGTTCACTGAGGTTTTTTTTGGCTGTTGTGCTTTTGTTTTGTTAGCCCTGCATTCCATCCATTTCCCAGTTTGCTTTTGTTCACTGGGTGATTTTTTTTTTTTTGTGATTTTTGTTCACACAAGTTGCTTTCCTTTCATTCACTTGTTGACGTTTTTTGTTTGCCCGTTGCTCTCGAGTTAGCTCGCGGTTAGCTTCGCGGGTTCGCTTTTGCCTCCTGTTTTTTGACCCTTTCTTCCGATTGTTCATTTTGTAAACTTCCGTTCACTTTCTTTAGTTGTACCTTAATGGTTATCTCTCATTTCCATGGTTGATTTTTCAAAGTATTTCGCTTGCACTCACTGGTATGCTTTTGTTTGCAAGTCGGTTAGCGTTCGCTTTTTTCTCGCTTTTGTTTGAAAATGTATTCTGTGAGGAAAATGTTTTCTTAAATTTATTTATTTATTTATTTTTATACATTTTTTTTTTAAATTTGAGTTATTCCTCAAGTTAACATTCAGAACTTGTCCCGAGACAGACATTTTAACTCTCTGTCTTCATTGAATTAAATTTTACAGCACGACCGAGCAGTAAAAAAACGGTTGAACCCCAGAAACACGTCAATATATCATTCAGTGCGATATTCCGATAAAGAGAACCGGAGTGAGGAATGTAAATCCGGACTCAAAAGAATCGTTAAAAGAAGTATTATCATCTAATACGTCTCCTAATGCTGCTAACGTCATACAACTGTGTGAAGCTACAGCGCTCGATCGGGGAGCGTAAACAGATACCGGTGTAAATGCAGAAAGATCGGGTTACACGTGATGAGGTGGAAGGGAAGGAGCACAGAGAAATGCGATTGGCTGATGTAATTACCATTGAGCATGAGCAGGCCATCGGCGCCAGGATGTGGGCATCCCATGCGGCCTGAACACGAGAGAGAAACGCACATGTACAAACACACACACACACACACACACACACACACACACACACACACACACACAGCTAAATGACACACTGCTATGATGCCTCAATTGAGAAGTTTTTTTTGACATGACAAACTGCAAGCCACTTAATGGGCAAAAGTATTGGGACACCTGACTTTTCCAGCCATGTGTGCTCCTTCTACGAACTGTTACCACAAACAAGGAGACCCAAACCTGTTCCAGCATCACAATGAAGATCTGCTTTACATGGGTCGGAGTGAAAAATCTCCTGCAGTAGAGCTCTGACCTCAACCTCTATGGTTGAATTGGCCTCGTCACCTCACTTACATCAGTAAATGATAAAAAAATCCACTAAATCTAGTGGAACATCTCAGAAGACTGGAAAATATTAAAACAGCAAATAAGAACTCAATGTGGAAATCAAAAACCACAGAATCTCATGGTCAGGTGTCCATAACCTTGTCCATATAGTGTTCATGTGGATAATTAATAATATAAATTATTAAGGACTAAGGACTAGACAAATTCCTGCCATTTAAAATACACAAAGAGTGAGAACTGTCACACTATGCCACACACAGAGAACTGAACCACACACACACAAACACACACACACACACACACACACACACACACACACATACACACACACACACTAAAAGGCTTGTAGCCAGGATCTTCCTGGTCCAGACAAATATTTAAGTTCACATGGATGCAAGTAAAGCCATGTGATCTTCCTTAACTTCCTTTATTCATTTATTACCACATCCAGTGATCCAATCAGTGTAAGTCAGTACTCAAAAACAACTTTTAAATTGAATTTACAGACAAATGTTTGTGGACACTTGACCGTAAGATTGGTATGTGCTCCTTTCTGAAAATTCCATTCCACATTCAGCCCCCATTTTCTGTTCTAACATTCTCCACTCTTCTGGTAAGATGTTCCACTAGATTTTGTGGAGATTTCCTTCAGCTAAGAGGGTGTTAGTAAAGTCAGGTACTGATGTAGGTGAGAAGGTGAGGAGGCCTGGGGTGGAGTCAGTGTTCACATTCATCCCAGAGGTGTTCAATAGGATTGGCGTGCTATAGAAGGAGATCTTTCACTCCAAACCATGAAAAGCATATCTTCATGGAGCTGAGTTTGTGGGAAAATGGAATTCTACAGCATCCAAAGACGTTCAATACAATTGTGTGCCTGCAGGTTTGTGGTAACAGTTTGGGGAAGAAACACGTATGGCTGGAAAAGTCAGGTGCCAATATTTTTGTCCATATAGTGTACGGTGGCAAATGTGCAAAATAGCATTTTGGGTTAGATGTTTGTTATTTCTTCTTGTTTTGCAGCACCTGAGATGCCACAGAAATGTCCCAGGCATATTGAACTTATTCCTTACGAAATGTTCTACCACATATGTTTTCGAATGTTCGATCACAGCAGGAAGCAGGAAACGAGTCTTACCTTTCAGAGGATCCTGCTCGGCCCGGATGATGTCGATCAGAGAACTCTCCAGCGAGTGCATGTTCAGACTGTCGTACATCCTGCTCCGATCCTGGGACAAGAAAAAAAACACCCCTGGTTTACGCCACTGCGTTGATTAGATTTCTCCTCTGATTGGTCAGAATGAAAAGTGTTTTTATACAAAATCCAATAACTAGATTGCGTAATACTTCAAATGAAAGTCCCCTGGATTAAGTGCTAACTTGACCTTTGGACATCACGCAACATCAAACGTAACCAAAAACGGATAAAAAGTTCCGTACGCTGCTCTTTAATAAACAGAGATCTCTCCTAACAGACTGATCCATGTGGTATAAAATGAAACGCATGCTTCTGGATGTGACGTGACGAGCGAGTCTAATGACAGGCTCTGGTGCATGCTGGGAGATTTTTTTGTGTACTGGTTCATGTGAGTGGTGTGTTTATAAAAAGTGGATCCTCTTTGTTCCTGGAAAATTAAGCATCCAAAAACACTGACCTGTAGAAGACCTGTGGACAATAAATACTGTATGTGTGTGTGTGTGTGTGTGTGTGTGTGTGTGTGTGTGTGTGTGTGTGTGTGTGTGTGAAAGAAGAGCGGATAACATCTCTTTCTGCTTTGCTATAAATGTCAAAACGGCATCCCGACAAAAGCATATGTGTGAAGAGAATGTTTACTATACACACACTCACTTTTCTCAAGGAGAATAGTGACACACACACACACACACACACACACACACACACTTACATGCTATATTTGGAAACATATGCACGTTTCGAGCATGACTGTAAATAATTAAGCAGCCTGCCAGCTTCCTGCTTCCTGCTGTCACCGTGTGTCTGTTCATTTTTCCCACATTTCCTGTGTCCCACTTCTTAGATTAAACCCAGCTCTGGATTATGTCTGGATTACGAGGCTGTCAATGAGTCCTGGACGCAGGGTTATAAACTTTCCTGCTCATCTACTCGCACAAATATGGCCTTTCCTGAAAACCGAGATAAACCGAGAAAACCGTGGTGCACACGCATTTCGAATTCTCAGCCATTCTGATTGTTACATCCAAATGGTTGGAAACGTTATCCGATTGGCTCCTGCAGGCTGATTGCTGCTCCCTCCTGATTGGTGCTCCCCACTTTAAGAAGCATGGTTTGTTTGTTTGTTGGAGAGGTTTGTCTTTACCCTTTATACCTTTTTTCTGCTGGGTAAGAAGGGTGGAGTTCCCTCTTGTAATCCTAGCAATTCTTCCTTTAATATGTACTGTAGATGTTCACTTAGTATTCAGATGAACCACGCTGAATGGCTGGAAAAATGCAAGGATAAATGATCATTCATAATACACCAAACTTTACTACGATGGTACCATGATTACACCCAAAGAGGCGTAACTAGCGTGTCTACTGTTGACAAGGCGTCTTGCTTCCTAATGGTTGTCTCTATACAAAGTTGCTTCACATTTGCATGGACACAACCACATTAACACACAACCACAACAACCAAATGGACACAACCATATCTGGTCAGAAACGCTCGCTGTGGCTCATGTCGCCCGAAAGTCAACGGCTATCATTGAGAATTAGCATCTACAATCATTTTGCTGTGTAGCTTAAAACTGTGACCTTAAAATCAACAAGTGTGTGGACACCTGAGGATGAGATTTGAACATCCCATTCCCCACTTGGTCCCCATTTGCTGTTATTAAAACCTCCACTCTTCTGGGAAGATGAAGATTTTTGAGTGTGCTAATGGAGATTTGTGCTCATTCAGCCACAAAGTCAGATACTGATATAGATGCACCCATTGCTCCAATTCATCCCAAAGGTGTTCAGTAGGGTTGGAGATTTATAGCAGGTCTTCCACTCCAAACCATGGCTTTGTGCATGAGGACATTGTCATGCTGGAACAGGTTTGGGTCTCCTGTTTTAAATGAAGGGAGTATGACTTCGTGGTAACATTTTGAGGAAGAACCACATATGACTGGAAAGGTCGGGTGTCCCAATTCTTTGGCCACACCTTAAAAAAACAACTATTTGGACACACGAAAACAGGACTGTACTTTGTTTCATCTTGCTAGACATCTGGAGGTTAAGCAAAATGTGAAATTAAGTGTCAATTGCGATTTGTTCACAAACCAAATGACTGACGAAAAGGCTTCCTGACAGGGAGCACAAAACAAAATATTGAATCTAGACAAAACAAACCCTGGTTTAACTTTAAATAAAAAATAATTGTCAAAAGAACATACAGTACCAAAGAAAAAACATTGGTTGCATAAGTACCAATAGGTCCTGATGATGCCAATCTTGATAAGGTACCAAGAAAGGACTGTTGACACTGGATTGAATGGTTATTATTACATTGCACCATTACAACATTCAGAAAAGGTAATCAACTTCTATATGCACTATCACCAGTAGCTGAACGTTCCACAAACCAAGCTGAGGAACGTTTCACGTTGAAACCGATCATTTGCGAGGAACTCTGAGAAATTCCTATTCTCTGAAAGAATGACCGAATGAATAAAAGAGCATGGATTCTGCATCGTAGCACGTGTTATCTCTCTCTGAATGGTGCCAATCTACAGCAGTGACGATCCTGATCCTTCCTCATCAGCACCGAGCCTCCACGGGGGGACGAGCTGAACATATGGCCGGCGATATGCTCTTATTCATTGTTAATCTCTCGCTCAAATATATTCTCATCCTCTTAGGAAAAATTGTAATAATGGAATAGGGGACTACCACAGACTTGGAGATATTCCAACATCCATATGGTATGCATGCAAGGAATCCCAGTGGTTTTTAAAAAAAGGGATGGAATGTAACCTGGCTTAGGCTTAAGATCCCCAAAGGTAGCTTTCAGACATAATTTTTTTCTTCTTCACCTCAGAGATAAAATACTGCTTTTACACAAAAACTAGCCGCCATTCTGAACACTCTAATAAGACCAGGTGAAAACTTTACCTTAGAAAACACCAAAGTAGCTACACTATATGGAAAAAAGGATCAGTAAACCTGACTTTTTCAGTCAGTTGTGGTTCTTCCTCAAACTTTTTCCACAGAGTTTGGATACACACAATTATATAGGGGTCTTTTGATGTGCTAGCATAACATTTTTCCTTCATTCAACTAGAAGAACCAAACCTATTCCAGCACGACAATGCCCCTTTAAACAAAGCCAGCTCCATGAAGATATGCTTTACATTGAATGGAGAGGAAGATCTCCTGCTATTGAGCTCTGACCTGAATCCTATTGAACTGGAACGCTGACTGCACCCCAGGTCTCCTACATCAGTACCTGTTTTTACTAACACCCTTGTGGCTGAATAAATCTCACACAAATCTCCACAAAATCTAGTGGGACATCTTCCCAGAAGAACGGAGGTTATAATAACAGCACATAAAGACTCAATGTGGAATGAGATGTTCAAAAGGAATATATGAATCTCATGTATCCACACACTTTTGTCCATACAGTAAAAAAATCACACGGCTAGTCTTTAAAAATCAAACCAATTGCTAGCGAGCTAGCAAAACAACACGTAGCTACAAAAGTAAAGAATGTCACTTTAATTCAAATCCCCAGGACGTGTGATAGCCTTGTTTTCGCCTTGCTAGCCAGCTGTTAAAACGCCACCTACACAAGTTGTTAGCACCTCTGCTGCTGCACGGAAGGTGCTACCTAGCACAGCTAAACATAGCACCAGCGTTAGCACCTTCCCCTGAAAATGAGACGGTGTGAAAAGCCTCTGGGCCACGTTAAAACGAAGTCTGAGTCTCGTCATTTCGTCGTTTAATCCGAACCATCGGGAGTCTGTGAGAATTTTGTCAGACTGCTACCAAGCGTATTTATTTATTTTATTTATTTTTACCCTAACTTTTGTTTTTTTTTCATTTCTCAGCTGCACTTTCTCTGCCTGTGACGCACGTAGCATAGTTGAGAAGAACGAGTCAGGAAGGAAAGACGGACAAGGGGATGCGTGAGGAATGCAAGGAATCCCGAAGAGCAGGAAGGGCGCGAGGTCGAGGAAGGGAAAAAGTGACGAGCAAAGGCGTGGGGCGACGGACACGACTCGCTAAACTCTCGAGGGAATCCTGAACTTGACGCAATCGTATGTTATTGTTTTTTCTGGTCAAAATATGAACCGTTCGCAAACAGTGTGCAGGCTTGTGGTCCGTTTGAACAGAACCAGGGGGAGCGAGAGGAACCAGGGCGTTCCGTGTGGAACATCACCTCAGGTGCAGAAAAACCCACCTGGTCTGAGAGCATCTAAGCAGGAAGGCTTCAACTGGTTTCCAGAAAGTAAATCAAACGTGCATTTTGTGACGGTATGCGAACCGGCCCAAAAGAACAGAGGTGTCGAACTTTAGGAATGCAACATATTTACAACATCTGGCAACCTAAAAGAGGACCTGTGTGACAGGAAATGCTTTATTCGAACTATTTGCAGGATCGTTTTTCAAGTTCCGGCTCCATTTTCTTTCTGAATATATTGTAATATCTACTAATTTCCGTTGTATGTTATAGCACCCCCTCGTCCTCATCATCATGGAATGACCGTCATAATATAAACGCTCTAAAACAATAAAATATTTATCGTGTATATATACGCATATTAAGTCTTTTCTTGTATCTTCTTGTCACTCTCTCTCTTTCTCTCCTTTGTCTCACTGTGTTGTCCTGAAATGACCTTTTGGCTTAATGTGATTTACACCGGTTAAAAAAAGATGAGATGCATAAAAAATACGTTAAATTAATGTAATAAATAATTACATATTGTTAAATCAACTCAATTTTATTTCACTGATGCTGATGATGGGGTGCTATAACTTATAAAAACTTCCCTGCACTGGACGGATGACGATTAACTGAATAATTATGACATGCCTGAAACCCCTCGATGGCGTAATCTCTATGATAAACGAATATACTGAAGGTAAGAAGTACAGAGGAAGGATTTTCGGCCCATAATGCAATGCGGTGTGTGATTGGTGTGATTGTGTAAAATGCTAACGCGGACCCTGCCGGACCAGGTGACTGCATCAATACAGACGAGTGAATCCAGGTGCTCGTGGGTGCTTCACATGCAAATCAGGCGGCCTTTCTCTTAACACACACACACACACACACACACAATGGTTAAGCTCTGAAAGATCCACTTACACATACACACATCCACTCTCTCACTCGGTTTCTCTCTCTCTCTCTCTCTCTCCCTCTCTCTCTCTCTCTCTCTCTCATATATGTGACATGAATGCATCGTTTGGAACGAATTAATTATAATAATTAATATTATTAAATAAGGCTAACATATTATTAATATATAATTCTAAAACTATTCTTACTATTGAATTACATAATAAACTTAATTTTAATAAATAATAACCACAACAATAATAGCAATAATAATAATAAACAACTTCATAAATCGTTAATAACAATCATTACTATTATTATTAATATTATTATTATTATTAATATGGAACTAAAAAATATTATGACATAAAGGTAAAAAATGTGGTTATTATTAATAAAAAACTTTTAAAATATATTATTATTATTATTATTATTATTAAACCTTTCAATAAATTATTATTGATTTATTATTAATTATGAAATGCCTTTTAAAATATTATTTGTTTTATTATTATCACTAATATTATTATTATTATTATTATAAACTACAAACGTTCTATTATGCTTGTAAAAAAATTACCGGTGACTGTTCAAACCATTTGTCTCACTCTCACACACACACACACACACACACACACACACACACACACACACACACACACAAACACAGGCTGGGTTTTGTACCTGCAGAGGCAACAGTGTGTTGCTGTTGTTGTCGGTGCGGAACAGGTTGTCGTCGTTCCAGGCTTTGTGGCCGAGAGACGCTCCGGAGCGTGGGAATTTGGGTGGGGCGATGACGCTCCCGCTGCTGAACGGCTTCTTCATGGGCGAGATCTGGCCCAGCGAGACGGGCACAGCCATGCCCATGCCACGCCCTCGGTGGTCCCTGCCCCAGGACACGCCCCCCGAATTCCAGCCGCCGCCCCACAGAGACTGCTTCATGAGGGGCTGCGAAGAGAAAAGGGATACACCAGTGAGCTGAGTCGGAGAGATAGAGGGATACTAAAGAAAAGGCAGAAAAACAGAACGAGAGAGAAATGGGGTAGGAGAAGAAAAAATGGGCGTGTACGGAAAGGCAGAAAAGGTAGAACGAAAGAGGAAGATATGACACGTATGATGAGACCAAGAGATTAACAAAGGAATGGGAAAGGAATGAAGGTGTGAACAGAAAGAGAAATAGAGGCGAGAAAAAGAGACAAAAAAAGAGAAGGAAACGAAAGATCTGTATTGAGTCAGCGAGGGTATGAATATTAATGAACATGTGACCAGTGTGTGTGTGTTTGTGTGTGTGTGTGTGTTGTCTGTGAAGAGGGTTTAAGAAGCTTTGGAGCTTTTCCTGACTTCATACCTACCCCCCAACCATCCACCCCGACACACACACACACACACACACACACACACACAAACAGAGCTTACAAATGAAATGCAGAAGTACACACTTTAATCTGTGCACATATTTGCTCTTCATATATCCAGGTTGTGTGTGTGTGTGTGTGTGTGTGTGTGTGTGTGTGTGTGTGTGTGTGTGTGTGTGGTGTTTTTTTTTCTTTCCATCTCTCCTGTGCACATTTACCACACCCATCTTTACAACCTACAGTGCCTGTGTGTATAATTAGATATCTGGCTACATGCGTGTGTGTGTGTGTGTGTGTGTGTGTGTGTGTGTGTGTGTGTGTATGTATGTGTGTGTATGTGTGTGTGTAAGCGTGGACAAGATGAGTGTTTTGGTGTAAAAAGACTGATAATAATGTCGCCATCTAGACGTTGGGACACAAAACACAAACGGTGCCTCGAGAATTGACGGATTTCAGGAGTAATGTCTGAACTGTGAACATGAAAACACACACACACTCCTAAACACACACACACACACACACACACACACACACACACTCAAACTCAATCATGCTAATAAACCATGTTTTCTGTGTACTAATATATCAATATATCAAGGTTTGGGTGGATTTTGTTGAAAAAAGCTGGAGCTAGTTAGCTTGTTATGGAGCTAGCTAGATTAGCATCATTAGCATTCTGAAGTCGGAAGCTAATTTAAATTTCAATTGTATAGATAAAAGGTTTTTTTTCCTACGTCTTTATTTAAAGTTGTACACGGTTTTTTGTTTTTATTTGGATGAAAATATGTTTGTTATTCTAAATTACATAAACTGTTTACTGAAGCACGTACCATCTTGCTATTATAATCAAAAATTGTACGAACTAGCCGGCTAATTCAGCTCGCACTAAACATATAGCTAGCTTTTACCTCAATAAAACTGCATTCCTGTATTAATTTTATTTTGGAATTAGTTTTTTGTCATTTGATGCAAATATTTTACATATTACACTCATACTATAGATAATATTATACATATTTTAGCAGTTTGAATATTCATCATCGATCGATAACAAGACCCCGAAAAACTAATTGACTGTTTCGAATATTTTATAAATGTGTGTTAATGGTGTGACAAATGTTGAGGAAAAGGGTAACTTATGATTTCATTGTTGTTTGTTTGTGTTGTGTTAGTTGGATGAATATGTAGAGAGTTTGATAGTGTAGCTAGCGTGCTGCTAAAGTAATGGTTGGAATGCTAGCTAAAATGAATTTCTAGCTTAATAGTTTACTTTTATGACCCTCTAAATTTGTGTTAAGTGCAATATTTCACCTCCAGCTAACAGATTTGTCAAACAACACTGGAGTTTTACTTTAACAGGTAACAGCTAAAAAACAAACTCGACAATTGTGGACTTTTGGATTTTATACCCTGATGAAAAAACAGACATCTAACAAAATAATTGATCCTTTTCGACGTGTTTTTTAGTCTCTATTTAACCCTTTAAAGTCTCAGCTTATTATTATTATTATTATTATTATTATTATTATTACTAATTATGCATATTACTGAGTTACGACAGAATTATTCAAACTACAGTAAAACTGGACTTATTAAGAGATTCGATTTATATTCGGAGATAAATGTTTGTTTATTGTGTTGTCTGATATTGGACACTTAGGAAGATAGATTAGACTTGCCCGATCACCCACATCAGAGTTGCTCCCAATCACGTTAGTTTTGCAATTAATCTCCAGATCTTCCGATCATAATAAAAAGTAACGATATACATCACTCAGACAGTTACACAACAATTAGCGTAGAGTAATCGGATCGTCCGAGTTTAACAGCAAAAGCCCTGCGATCTATTATTCACTACTTATGCACAGATGAAGACGCTGATTAAATGAACGGTTTCAGGATTGGCCAGTTTCCAGCGCAATTAGCATTTTAGTCTGACCCGACCCTATGACGGCACAATATGGATGAACCGTTATAATTACACTGGTGCATATGGTGTAGCCCGATTACACTGTCACACACACTCGATATCAGGGTGTGTTTGGTTTTCTTTAAATGTTACATCGTCTCGGAAAGGAGTTCAAGTTAAAATGATCGTGCAGGTTGAATATCGAGGTTTTCCGCGTAATCGGAGTGCACGATATATCGTTTATTTATATATCGCGATAACGATCTTTACATTACTAACCATTAACTTGAACATCTTAGGCCGGACTTTAATTAGTACACGTTACAACAATGGTTTTATTCATTGATGCCCCATATAATGATGCTTTATAACGCAGCTATTAAACTATATTTGTTTTGCACCACGTGACTACATGGCAAAAGACTGATTTGCATATTCTAGCGTGTTGTTACGTATGAAACGCCTATTAATATCGCGATTATAGAGGTTATATCGCGCGTCCCCCTGCGAAGCCCCGCTCGGGGGTCTGGTTTATCACCTGCTGCTGGTTGTAGCTGTTCCTCTGCTGCAGGAAGGCGCCGTGCTGCGGGCTGAGCGGGGAGCGGCGGCTGGGTGCGTGCTGCGGCGGAGTGCCGCCCATCTGCGGCGAAAACGAAGCGCCAAAGCCGTGCGCGTTCAGCCCCGGAGAGAAGCTCTGGAAGAAGCCGGGATTCACCGAAGACGGGAGTCCTGGATAGAATCCTCCATCGGGTTCGTTTCCAGGCAGGATGTGACTCCCGTTGTTGGATACATGCGGCGGAGGGGAGCTCGTGTGCACTGACCAGGGTGCACCACCGAACCCGTGCAGGGAGGAGGGCGACGCAGCCGAGGTCCCGTGATGCGGAAGGCTCGTAAAGGCCGCCGCGAGATGTGCGCCCGCGGGCTCCATCCGGATCTGGACCTTGTTGGGACTCACGGACGAGCTCGAAGGCGCCGCGGCATCCGCCAGCGCGTCTTCCGTGAGCTGCCCGGGGCCTTCTGGAGCGCCTTCGGTGTCTGCGCGCTGGTTCTCGCCCCTCTCTCTGTCAAGGTCACGCAGAGACGTGACAGCGCCGAAGCGGCCTTGTGTCGCCGCCGTGTAGTCTCCGAAGTCGTAGTCCGTGCGGTTCCCGTTGTCCACGACGCCGGTGGACGGCGATCGATCGGCCGCTGCGTTCACAGACTCGTCGCACGGCTCGGTGGACGCTGCCTGTCGCCGCGAGGCTGTCACCCCCGCGGGCTCATCCTGCATGGTGCGCCGGGGCGCGGCGCACGGAGCGTATAGCGGCGACGCGGCCGCGCTGCTGCTGCTGCTGTTGCCGCTCCGCGAGGGACACGGCGGCGACGCGGCGGGGAGGAGGAGCTCGCCGGCGGCGGACGGGGAGAGGCTCGAGTAGGACGATCTGAACGCGCCGAACAGTCCGCTGCCGTGGTCGAGACTCGCTGTCTGTAACAAGCCGAAGCCGTAATCACCCATTTAATATTCGGGTATAAAACGGGAGCCCTTTTTTTTCTCTCTCTTTCTTTTTTCCTCCTTTTTTCCCCTTAGAACAAAACGCGCAGTGACCTTTAACTTCCTATACAGAGAGAGAGAGAGAGAGAGAGAGAGAGAGAGGAGGAGCTGTAGGGGGTCGGTGGTCGGTAAAACCGTAGTTACCCGGTCGTCCGCGTATTTATTTTATTACAATTATAAAATGATATTTTTTATCTTTTATTATTCTTTTTTTTTATTCCTCCACCGACCGACTGCGCAGCCCCCCTTCCTCCGCGTTACCCGGCCGCTCATCTGATCTGCTGCGGCAGCGGATTAAAAAAACTCATCCGCTTGCGTCACGACATAATTTATGCAAAACCACGCCTACGCCTCTCGTTGAACCGAACGAGGAGCTTCGCCGCAGTGTTACGTCACCTCATGAATTATTCACGAGGCTTCTGAATTATGAATGAGGCGCAGCAGCAGTATCACAGAGCTTGTTTTTTTTTGCGCTTACAGCTCGGGCTGTGTCCTAATCCTCTGGTTAGTGTTTCACTCAAATACTTTGACACATCATGTCAGAGTGCGATTTGGAACGCGTAGGCGTTGGAGTGTCAAAAAAATTATCATGGCATTATCATGATATTAAAAATTACACGCTTTACTCAAAGGGTTATGCTTGCACGTTTGCATCCCTCTGAAAACATATTTAAGACAGGCCTTTTTTCTAACGTGATGCCATATGGCTGCCTGGAACACCGAATAAAATCAGGGATTGGCACAGCGCATGCGCACAAAACAATGCGCAGTGACGCTCCATTGCTATAAATAGCTGATTATTTAAAAATATATATATTTTTCATCTATCAGTGTGTCAGAGAGATGAATTTTTCCATGCATGCTTAGCTTGTACCATCAAGGAAAAGCAGACCTCTAAAGCACCAGACATACGCATGTTCGGACCCCTCCCAGGTCGAAGTGGCTTTTGTTTTTAGCTTACAGAAAGCCAAAAGTTTCAATAGCTGACATTTCTACGCCCCTACCACCCCAACGAGCGTCAGGTCAACGTCCTATTGTGTTAGAAGCACCAAGGTCTAGTTGTACAAAAGTCAGAAGGGGTAAAAAAGTAGAGAGAAACTGAAGCCGGGGGTGAAATCATGCCGAAGTGCTGCTTTGTGTGACTGATGGAATTACACAATAAGAGCCGTTTCATCAGGTCACATTGTGCAATCATTAATGTAAGCCAATCAAGATAAACACACACACACACACACACACACACACACACACACACACACCCTCTGATGATGGTAAGTCCAGGCATAACCCATTTGCAAATCACGCTCATGACATCAGGAAAATTTCGCCAGCTGCTGATGATGACATTTGTACAAAGTATGTTATATATAGGGTACTTAAAGTACCTATAAGGTATTAAATGAGTACTCAAACACAACACGTGTGACTGATGTTAATTAATCACCAGTGTATACACATAGATTTAGGCATCTCTTGTATCTCTACAGTGAGTGTATGTTTTATAGATATTGGTACAGTCCAGGTACCTCGTATGTAAACACGATAATTCGCGGTTCGGAAACTCGCAGGTTCTCGTTTGGAACCGGACTAACAGCAAGTCGCCGATTATCTTAGAATTCGCGGGAATCCGCAGCGGGAACGAATGTTCAGGAACGTTAGGAATAACATTTTAAACTGTGTATTCGCTAAAAAATGTCATAACATTTTTCTTACTTTAATTATTGAATTAAAGTGACATAATGCCTATGTGACATAGTGACATAATGTAAATGAGCAGATTTTCGAAACTTGGGTTTTTTTTAGAACGTAAATCCGGAGGAACGCTGTAATTGTATGTTTTATACACGTACACATTTGAAAAGGTTTCTCTTGTATTAATATCTTTTGTACCGTAACGTGATCACATAGCTATTTTTTTTAATTTTTTATTAATTCAGCTTGTCATATTCCCAGGAAACCATGAAGTACAAACCCTTCAGTCCTTAACACTATTTCCGTCTTGTTGACTGCAACCGGAGACTCCTTCTATAAATATTTAATAAACATCCGCTTACAGAAAAACGCACAGCAACGTTTATAACGTTAACGTTTAGCTTTCATTCAGGTGAAGTCTCTCAGTTGTTACTGTGGAACAACAATGCATTTGATTATGGATTACTAGATCATTTTAAAGGACTGAATGGTCACAGAATATTGTTTTGGGATATAAGTATTGTTTATATAAATATATATATATATATATGTATTTAAGATTATTCCTCCTGCGACATAGCAGTGGAACAACACCAACATCTGCACCAAAATCATTTATAAAACCACATCATTCGAATTTATCACTTCAACCCATTTGTAAAACGATAACGCATCACATGATCATGAATCACCATCCAGATCCAATCCGAGTCTTCTGCGAGGTCAATCATGGCCTGGCGGATGTGTAATATGAATGACTGTAACGTGATGAGCAGAAAGCACACGCCGTATACATGCAGGCACACACGTGATCTCACACACCATATACACACAATCTAATTTATGCTTTGTCATCCTATAGAGATGAGATAATGCCGTTTTTACCTACAACTAGCGACCAGCTGGCCTTTTCATTGTGTGTGTGGTGGGGGTTGGAGAGACGCAGACACACAGTAGGAGGATTGAATGATCCCGATCCCGTTAGTGAGCAGAAGTGCTATAATATAACCAAGCGACCATCTGCCTTCTCACGCAGCTCTCACGCAGCTCGCACTCGTTTATTGAGAATAGACACATAATGATGTAACAGTAAACACAACGCTACAGGAGGTTCTGAGAAGGTGTATCAACGTATACAATATCGATAATCACTCTGGAGGTACAAGAGACGCACGCGTGTTTAAAATGTGTACGTTGGAAGGCACTTTATTAGGAACA
>NC_060899.1:14869453-14904453 GCF_014805685.1 Silurus meridionalis
CACATGAATAAATTAATTATTTTTTATTAATTAATTATTAATTAATTACAAAAATAAGGGGGCTCAAAAATTGAACATAAAACCAATCGTCCAATCAGAGCACAATTAACACATTTTTAATTATGACATTTAACAGATGCCTTTATCCGAAGCGACTTACAGCTGAGCAGTTAAGAATTAAGGGCCTTGCTCAAGGGCCCAGCAGGGGCAACTTGGTGGTGCTCGAATTTGAACTGATGCTCCTCCATGGTCAGATGTAGCTCAGTGGTTAAGGCTTTGGATTCTGGCTCAGAAGGTCACAAGTTCAAATCCCAGGCCCACCCAGCTGTTGGGCGAGACCCTCAACCCTCAATAACACAAACGCTGAATGCTTTCTAGAGGCTGTTTATTCGACATGGACCACAACCCAATACTGATTACAGTCAGTTCAGGAGAAATTAGGACGGTAGGGGGGAGGGGTGAAAAGTGTGTGTGTGTCGGCGAGGTGCTAACGAGATGAGGACTTCCGAAAGAGCAGAAGGGAGGGGAGGTCAGAGGTCATTGGAGATAATCAACCTCTCAATCAAATGTGTGTGAGTGACAGCAAACATGCTCATCTCTCTTTCTCTCTCAGCGTCCTCATTATCACCACCACTGATATCGTCATCATCATCGTCTTCTAAATCGTTTTTGAGGTACGTCGAGGCGATGGTGCTGTTCCACTCCCAAAAAAAGGATAAAAACAGGAAAAAAATAACCGGAAAAAAGTGAATGGAGTGCTCATGCAGATGTTCCATCATTTCCTCTGGCTGTTTTTCTGACGACCTTCCAGCAGGAGGTCGAAGGTTAACAAGTGTCTTTCAGAGCCGCCGGTGAGCAGGTGCGAAAAGACGCGCATTGTGCGTAACAGGTTTCTTCTGTTGCAGACGCACAGGGAGACAATGAAGCGCAAAACACACTCGTCCTTTTTTTAACTTGGACGTGTGCCAGGAGAAAGCAGCTGAGAGGACCAGGGGTGAGGAGGACAAGGACGAGGACAAGGAGGAGGAAAAGGGCTCATTAAATATATATCATTTATGTCATTTATGACATTTGTTGGAAAAAAAAGAACCCGTCGTCTCATCCGGTATGAAATGATGTGCAATGAAACAATATAATCAGGTTCTGAGCCTGAGTTCTGAAATTTGGAGTCAAATAAAAAAATACAGACTTTACCAGATTTCGTTTTAATCCCAACTCGGATCTGATTCTTAAAACTTCCAGTATTAAACATATATTAATATATACATCAGTCAATGCAGAAACATGGCTTTTAATATTATCACGGACATTAATCCCCCCTGTAACCTGAGGGGCTTAGATCTTCTCCCAGTAAGCTATCAGGCTTCTTAATGCAAACACTATCCAATTCTCTTATTCTCAGTTCCCCCTGCATCAAACTTCATCATCATGAAATTTCCCCTCCACTTGAACTAGGAGACCCAAAACCTGTTCGAGCATGGCGATGCCCCTGTGCACAAAGTCAGCTCCATGAAGATCTGCTGTACATGGTTTAGAGTGGAAGATCTCCAAACCTATTGAACACCTTTGGGATGAATGTGAACGCTGACTGCACCCCAGACCTCCTCACCGTCTCACCTACATCACTACCTGGCTTTACATTTACACGAATAATAAACACTGGTTCATTAGGTTGCAGGATACCATCAGCCTAAAACTCTGTTGAAAGGAATTATAACACACTTCATTTTTTTTGTAAATAAATAAATGAATAAATAAGTAAACGACGACTCAGCAGGTGAAGTCGAATATGAACCCGAGATCTGAGACAAGCATCAGCTGTTACCGGGTTACTATAAGCGAAGGAAAAAACGGGCCTCTGCTTCAATAATGCAGCGGGTAACCCAAACCTAGGAGTGTAAATTATGTATTGCTTTCCTACACACACACACACACACACACACACACACACACACACACACACACACACACACACAGGTGAACATATACAGATCTATCTATCTATCTATCTATCTATCTATCTATCTATCTATCTATCTATCTATCTATCTATCTATCTGTCTGTCTGTCTGTCTGTCTGTCTGTCTGTCTGTCTGTCTGTCTGTCTGTCTGTCTGCTTTTGCTCCACAATTATTGCCACCTCTCTGGAAAGTATTTCATTTCATTCCATTTTTTGCAGTTCTCATAGTTCATAGATAGAAACCTGCAAAGAATCGGGTTTGTTTTTTTTACTGCATTTTATGATGCTTTGTCGCCCTCTATTGGTAACTAATGGTACTGGTAATGGTAATCTGATTCTGTTCTAAATGGTCCTTTACTCTCTCATCCTGTTATATTAGAGTTTATATTAGTCTGAGATTCTGATTATACCCCCGAGATTCTGATTATACTCATGAGACCTGATTATAGCCCTAATGTGTCAGTTATACCCATGAAATTCAGATTTTTTTTGTCCCCCAGAGATTCTGATTCTAACCCTAAGATTATAATTACACACCCCTGGGATTTTTATTCTACCCCTGATATACTGATTTTACCCCCGAGATACTGATTATACCAACGAGATTTTACTCCTGACGTTATTTTAGTATTTCTGTTTTTTTTTTTTTTTTTTCCCGATACACCACTAGAGGGCAGTGTAAGACTATGTTGGATTTGTTTCATACCTACATTATGATCATGAGAGTCTAAAATCAGGTCTTGTTAGGACAGTTCATGGTGCTGTGTTGAATTACATACACTGCACCGTGGGGTGTGTCCAGGGCAAGTGATCATGCTGTTGTATGGTCTGAATTTTGGCCATTTTGGCAAATATATTTATGTAATTTGGCAGATGTCCGTCTGCATCCAGGGCGAGCTACAGTTATCTGAGCAGTTCAGGGTCAAGGGCATTGGTAAAAAACCCACCAGTGGCAGATTAGTGCTGGGATTTGAACTCATGACCTTTTGATCAGATGTTCAACCGCTTAACCAATCAGCTATCACTGTTTAAACAGAGGACCATGTAGGTGAAAAGACTAATATTCTAAGAGTAATGATATATTGAAAGAAATTGAAGGTAAAGCGTGTTGTTTTACAGGTTGTATGCCGGGAATTCCAAGTTGTTATCTCCCCACGAGCACAGCGTAACAGCAGCTTTAACGCTAAACATTTTTGCTAGCACGTTAGTAACTTAGACCACATAAACTAGGTTGTAAGTCTGGTCCTAAATGGCCACGTTATGATTTTGCAAATATATGATAAAGAAAAGATTTTAAGATGCTTCATGATGCGAGATGATTTCGTAACAAAGTAACAAAATTCCTTCGTCTCCTGCTCATGGTTTAGGCCGGATTTCTGCGTCTCACGTTGGACTTAACCTCGTCCACAAGAATAACTCTCCAGATTATCTCGTCTGCCTGCGCGTCCGTCTCGCCTGCTCTGGATTATGAGCATGATTTACGGCAGAGCCTCACCGAACTGACTTTTCCGTTTACGTCCAAATGTCTAAGACGTGCTGGTGTTTCAATATCCGCATATTTCGTTGCACTTGCTCACAGCTGCCTGCACATCGGCCCGTGTTGTTATTGGATCGTCTCTCGACGGAGTCTTTTTTTTTACTACTTGGGTGCATTTTAGGGACAAACTGTGGTGTTGTATTTCAGCGGATCCTATAGTGACCACAAATCTCATAAAGTCTGAGCATCTCACTGGGATAACTGATGTCTGAAACTCATAAACATCTCAGTGTGTGTGTGTGTGTGTGTGTGTGTGTGTGTGTGTGTGTGTGCACTGGAGTGCACTAAAACGTTTGGCTTGTTCTGAACATAAACTGTTTTCTTGCTCTGTTTCCTTCACAGACTCGTAAACTGTTTCGCTTAAATGCACCGCACCTCTCGTGAGTGGAGCTGAAACTTTCAAATGAAAGGAGGATTGATACAAAAATACAAAAATACGTCCTCCTGGGGACTGGAATATTGATTAAACACACTGTATCTGCAAAAGTATTAGGACACCTGACTTTCCCAGCCATATGTGGATCTTCTCCAAACTGGTACCACAAACTTGGAGGCACACAATTGTACAGGACGTCTACCATGAGATTTTTCCCTTCACTTGAACCAGGAGCCCCAAACCTGTTCCAGCAATGACAATGCCCCTGTTCACAAACCAGCTCCATGAAGATCCACTATATTTCCAAAACTATTGGGTCACCTGCTATTTCCTGCTGTATGCGATTCTTTTCCAAACCAAACTGGAGGCACTTGATTGTACTTGTCTTTAGATGGCGCTATAATACACTTTTGCATTCACTTGAACTTGGAAACCCAAACCTGTTCCAGCATGGCGATGCCCCGTGTACAAAGTGAGCTGCTTGAAGATCTGGTTTAAATGCTTTGGAGAGGAAGATCTTGCTGCTATAGAGCTCTGATCTCATCCCTACTGAACACCTTTGGGATGAATGTGAACGCTGACTGCACCCCAGGTCTCCTCACCTACATCAGTACCTGCTTTTCATAACACCCTTGTGGCTGATCAACACAAATATCCATAAGCACATGAAAACATCTAGTGGAACATCTTCCCAGAAGAGTGGAGGGAATTAGAAGAGGAAATTGAGACTAAATGTGGAATGTGACTCAAAAATCACATACCGTACTTATGACCAGGTGTCCCAATACTTTTGGCAATATATAGTGTATATGGGTTGGAGTGGAAGATCTCCTGCTATAGAGCTCAAACCGTATTAAACACCCTTGTGGATGAATGAGCACAAAATCTCCACAAAATCTTGGAACATCTTCCCAGAAGATTTTACAGCAGAGGTTCATTTATAGTATATCTTTTATGTATAGTGCACTTTTATTAGAACATAAAAAAAACAATTCTGCAATGGGCCCCACGGGGTATCACTTCAGTTAACACTCTTCTTAATTACCCACAATGCTGTTTTGCTGATTGCGGTATCATCAGAATTTGCGCTTCCTCCTGTATCCTAGGAAACCAATGTAATGACTCCTTTAAGTCTCAAGTGTACACTTCGCTCCAACAGATCCGAGACCAAAGCTTCAACTTTCATGCTAATTCATGATAATTTACTATGAGATAACGCATAGAAGTTGTTTTGTGTAGCTCTCTGTTGTTTATTGTTTGTCTCTGTTGTTTGATTTAGCTCTATGCTGTTTGATGTCACACTGTGTTGTTTGATGTAGCTCTATGTTGTTTGATGTATCTATATTTTGTTTGATGTAGCTTTATGTAATTTTATGTAGTTCTAGTAGTTTGATGTAGTTTTGTTGTTTTATGTAGCTCTATGTAGTTTGATGTAGCTCTTTGTTCTTTAATGTTTTATGCCGTTTGATGTAGCTTAATGGTTTTTAATGTAGCGCTTTAGTTTGATGTAGCTCGTTGTTGTTTTATTTAGTTCTATGTTATTTTATGTAGCTCTATGTTTTTTATGTTGCTCTTTGTTGTTTGATGTTGCTGTATGTTGTTCGGTGTTGTTTGTTTGATGTTGCTCTATGTTGTTTAATGTTGTTGTATGTTGTTTGATGTTGCTCTACGTTGTTTGATGTTGCTCTACGTTGTTTGATGTTGCTGTATGTTGTTTGATGTTGCTCTATGTTGTTTGATGTTGCTGTATGTTGTTTGCTGTTGCTCTATGTTGTTTGATGTTGCTGTATGTTGTTTGATGTTGCTCTATGTTGTTTGATGTTGCTCTATGTTGTTTGATGTTGCTCTATGTTGTTTGATGTCGCTCTATTTTGTTTCCACCTCTACCTTAGGAAAGCACCAGGGTTGTGCACAAATGATGTTTCATTTTACTGTGTACTGTGTCAGATATATATGGTTAAAATGAAAATCAAAGCTTCTTGACTTGAATAATAAGAAAGATAAAACAACAGTGAGAAACAGGAGAAGCACGAAACATGAAGCAGCAAAAGAAGCCGACTCTGTAAACGGCAAAGAGATCAACTTTGCAAAAGCAAAACAGGGGTATATAGACAGACATCAATCAAACATGGAAGTGGAGATGGCTGTGAATGAGACACCACATGAATACAGGGATGGAAGATGAGACCGGGTGGAGACATTACATAAATCAAAACACAGACACATGTGACAATATAAAGAAAGGCCTGGAATGCGGAAGTCCGGAGTGATGTGCTGGATTTTTTCACCAATGCAACACCGACATGATAAATGATTAAACTTGATTCAACATGAGTGTTTTTTTGGTACTTTTTCCCCCAAAATCCTGAGCAGATTTGTATTATTAAATTTTTTTTTACAACCCTTCTCGCAAATTTACAA
Organism: Silurus meridionalis; assembly: GCF_014805685.1. NCBI lineage: Eukaryota > Metazoa > Chordata > Actinopteri > Siluriformes > Siluridae > Silurus > Silurus meridionalis. The sequence continues at coordinate 14,875,748 of NC_060899.1, forward strand.
CTTTACCTTCACACACCCCGGCATGTTTGATTTGTAAATCACCTGGTCTCACAAATGCAAGCATGAGGTCATCCAGCGAATCAGCAGGGAGCGCCCCGGCGCTAGAATGTGCTAGTACAGACACATGCACCGCAAAAACACATCAGCACTCTACGCTGTTATGGTGACTGAGCACTAACGGCTTAGCGTGATGCATTCACTGATGGATTGCAGGGATAATGGGTTTCCAAAAGGAGTAGTTCACTCTGGCACTAACATTACTCACATCACAAGACACGTTCTGCCCTGAAACACACACTTACAATAGCATTATATGGCCTTTAAACAACGTGGATGCTGTATCGCACTGTACAGTGTTTTTAGGGATTTATGAAATAATAATTATACTTAATAATCCTTATTTCTCTCTTCCTGTCATCCCAACCTCTGGATGGAGTTCTTTTTAATTGGACAAACTCTGTGCAGCTGAAGATGGTTCCACATGAACAGCTTAAAGATCCATGAAGTTCCTGAGCATCTCAACAACTATGGGGATGGATTTGGAATGGAATGCGAATGGTGTATGGGCACAAAGACAAAGAAATCGACAAAAACACATTTTTTTGTATGCAAATTATTTCATTTAAATAAAATGTATAATTAAATAAATGAATATATCAAATAAATATTTTTTATTTTTTATTTTAAACATTTCTGTTCCTGATATGTCTACTGTGCAGATACACTTTTATTACATTTTAATTTAGTTTTTAAAAAAATATTTATTTTATTTAAACATTAAATCGATAACACTATTGATCGATCTGTCTGTCTGTCTGTCTGTCTGTCTGTCTGTCTGTCTGTCTGTCTGTCTGTCCATCAGTCTGTCTGTCTGTCTGTCTGTCTGTCTGTCTGTCTGTCTGTCCATCCATCCGTCTGTCTGTCTGTCTGTCTGTCTGTCCGTCCGTCCATCGTTCTGTCTGTCTGTCTGTCTGTCTGTCTATGCTTCTCTCCCACAGGCGTCTCTCTGGTCTTTATGGTGGTTTGTCCATTTGAACAACAAATTGCAGTTATCACAGGAACCCAGGTGTTTAACTTACAGTCTCCATTCAGAGCTATTCAGTGTTTAAACAGGGCACACCTGGGCAGCATGAAACATCTGTCAGCCACATGATCTGCTACATTTGATTGCTTATTTTTTTTTAATCTATATTTGCTCCACAATTATTTGCTGTCTATTTATATGTTCTTGTTTATAATATAATATATATCATTTTTAGATACAAAAAACAAGTTTTTGTTTATTTTTTGTTTTGTTAATTTTTTTTATTTAAACTCTTTTTTTTTTTTAGAAAGTTTGTCTATTGTCTTAATTCAATCGTACATTTTATTTCATGCTAAAATGTATTAATATAGTTATTAATTGATACATTTGTTCATTTATATATTCATTTATTTTGTTCTTTCATTTTTTTATCTTGAAATGCTGTTTTCATGAGGTACCGTTTCCAGATCAAAAATAACTGATTGTTTTAAACTGATTTGTCAGATTTGCCTAAAGGAGTAATAAAAACCAAAAGAAAGTTCAGGAACTGTCACTGATAGAACCGAGGCACTGAATGGAGAACAGCTGAGATGATTCTGAAAACCACATCAGTTCTCATTAGATCATAAAAGAAGTTTTTGTCATGTTTCTCTCTATTCTCTCTTTCCTCTGATTCCATTGGCGTTTTCATCTGTCTTTGGTGTGTGTTCATGTTCCTCTTAGTGCTCCTTTCTACAAGATACCACCACCAACATGAAGGCCTCTGCTCTCAGATGTTCTGATGGCATCACGGACCACTTCTAAGCATGTTTAGATGCCTTCAAATTTGGCGTCTTTGGCCTTTATAAATACACATGTTCGATGTTTAGATGAGTCATTTCAGCGTATTGTGTCTTTCTAAATACACACTTGGCGCTGAGTCGCCCTTCGCTTGCACATGGAACTGTTTATGATGAAACTTTACGATAATCCTTATCAGATAGATTCCCTTTTCTTTGAGTTAAACACGCAAAGCACACGCAAACTACACACACACACACACACACACACACACACACACGCACACGCACACACACACTTATACCTGCTGAAACCCTGAAATGAAGTTCGTATGGATCTCGCTCATCTCTTAGCCTGCAGTTCGACTCCGGCATCGCTGGCATGCGGCAGCCTGATTGGATAACGAGATAAAATTGCGCTCGACCAAACGGAGCACTTATTGGATAATCAAATGAAGTCAGACGCTGGCGTCCTTCTCGTCTTTTCCTCTTTCATCTGGAGCCGGTCCAGGCTTCTACCACTTTGTTTTTCCCCTCGCAGTGTCTTCTCATCTTTCCCAGGAGAGAAGGAAACTTTGAAATGAGCATCTAATTTTGGAAGCGGCTAAGCGCTCATGTCAACAGACACCGGTGCAATGTTATCTCTCTGAGAGAGAGAGAGAGAGAGAGAGAGAGAGAGAGAGAGAGAGAGAGAGAGAGCAAGCAAATGTTTATGTTTGCCTCCAAGGCTTGTGTGGCTTACTGCCATTACCTGGAGAGTTTGTACGTGTGTGTGAAAAAAGACAGAAAGTGGAAACTATCGCCGCATCCCAGACGCGAGGGTCCTGATTAAAATTCTTTCCCACAAGCAGCAGTCGATGGAAAAAAAACAACCTTGTTTTGAACAGTGAACAGAGATACGCCATCCCACTCGAAAAGCGAACCAGTTTGATCAAACGCTTTTAATTCCGTAGATCTGCTGAATATTTTACATACAATATTCTACATACTACTTATGTTATATACTATACTATATACTATTTATTTTATTTAAATATATATATATATATATATATATATATATATATATATATATATATATATATATATATATCTATATATATAGTTAAGACCCAGCCTAGGTTTAGGCCAAACAGAGTAATCAGCTCGGGATTCAAGGGATTTGATATCTTTCATATAAAGCGTAAAGTTATCTTTCTCAACAAAACTGCGGTCTTGCGCTTAATATGTGCGTGAAGGATTTTAACTGTGTTCCGCACGTAAAACACGGTTTGCACTACTTTCGGTCTGGTGGCCATGTGTACCGAATGCAAACCGTGTTTTACGTGCGGAACACAGTTAAAATCCCTCACGCACATATTAAGTGCCGAACCGCAAGTTTGTTTTGTCTCCATCTTGCACTTTGAGCGCAGTGTCACTACTCGATCTGTACCAGAAACATGATTGTTTTGCACGCGTGAAATCGCCGCCACTTCCTGCATCGCTGTGAATTTTGTGTACCATTACACCCCTATATATATATATATATATAAAATATTGCAACCTTGCACCATGGACTTATTCTGGAAAAATCCTCATTGAAGTGTCTCACTTTTATTAATATTGACACAAACTGTACAGTTAAAGTCTTTATCACTTATTTATTATTTTATTATTTTTAATTTGTACATGAAACCCATTATACTTGGAAATAAAGAATTCCAATTCAGATTTTACAGCAAAAAGTTGCCCAAAAAGTAAGAAAAAGAGATAACAAGATATTATTGTAACGTATATAATGAGTGCTATTTATATGGATTTGAGGCGAATATATTTATTTAACTTGCTTAAGTTTCGTCCTATTTACTCGCTGACTAAGAGTTTATTCGTTTTTGTTTTCTTTCGATAAAAAAACTGGTTTAAAATGAAAAAAAAAACTATCTATCTATCTATCTATCTATCTATCTATCTATCTATCTATCTATCTATCTATCTATCTATCTATCTATCTATCTATCTATCCGTCTATCTATCTGTCTGTCTGTCTGTCTGTCTGTCTGTCTGTCTGTCTGTCTGTCTAACTGAAGATAAAAATCATCAATGTATTCAATATTGATTGTGATATTAATTTGTGCTATAAATGCGTTAACATCATTTATATAATAAAGGTCAGATTGTCAAATTGTTTTGTTCTTATCTGGATTGTCAGCATCAACATAAAATCTGTAAAGTCCACGGCAGCTCGAGTGCACAGATATGGACATTACGAAAGAAATTGTGAAATTGGCGTAAATATAAATACGTTTAATGCGTAACGAACGTGGATTCATTTCGACTCTCAGACTGTTGGATGCCACTATATAAGCTTATGACACGTTTATCATCGTTTCATACGTGTTTTATAAATGAATGTGTATAGTTTATAGTATACTGCATGCGACTTTTTGTCTCCCACTGTTCAAGCTGTTAGGCTCATTTATTATCAGTAAAGCATCCATTTATTTCATTTAGTTTATATGCATTGTTACCGGGTTTAAATCATTGCTTCATAACAGCAAATAAATAGAAGAAATTGCACAATTTGATTATTATTTTAATTTGAGAACATGCAATTTATTCAATCAATGCCTGTTAGATTCATCATGACCCTGACCAGGATCAAGCAGATTGGCATGATTTTAGAACGTGGCTGAGAACCTACAGGAAAACCTACTGGAAGAGCATGATCCACTCCACACGGACATAAACCCAAGCTCAGGATCAAACCAGGGATCATGTAGCTCTGATGTGTGAACTATTAATATTAATATAAGCGTTGTTGCTTTTTTTATCTCCTGTTTACTCATTTATGTCCATTCATTTTTTTTTTAACTGTCACTTTTGGGCAGTTTGTTAGGCTTCACACAGTAAAGCCTGGACTGCAGGGGTAATAGGGGTAATAGGGGTGAAGGTCATAGGTCACGTATTGTCTCCATTGTCTTCCATTGGCCGAATTGGGCAGGAAGAGGAAACCATAAACATTGCACAGGCTGTTTACAGAGGGACGGGTCGCCGTGGCGACCGGGTTGAAAGACTTAATGATTAGACAGTTCAAAACCGTTAGGCTGAATGATGAGTATCCTGTCGTTCATGACTGGCATTCCACAGAGTTCCAGGGATCCGTTTCAGATAGAAAAGCAGACACAGATGGAGGATCATGTGTGTGTGTGTGTGTGTGTGTGTGTGTGTGTGTGTGTGTGTGTGTGTGTGTAAAAGAGTGTTTGTGATGGCCAGGGCTACCTTCAAATCTCTTCTGTCTCTGTTATCAATCAAGTGGTGTGAGAAGCTTCTTCCACATTCCATTACACTAAGATAAGCTATCGCTTCTTCACTCTCTTCAGAGCAACACACACCAATTAGGCTCCACAAGCCTCAGAACAACATCCACACAACACAATTCCAAAGACATGCAACTTTTCCTGAGGCTGCAAGCCGTCTCTCAGGGGAAGAAGTGGAAACCGAGAGCCAGACGCAGGTGTCGGGTCTCTGTATTTCTTACTGAAGTTGATCTTCTGTCCACAAAACTGGTCAAAGTAGAATATATGGACTAGAGTAATATATTTTCATGATGATGAACATTTGGAAAACGAAACCCAGACTGTTGTTTTAATATTTGTAGCTTAATCATATATGAACAAACTGTCCATAAATTCCAAACACTACAAAATGTACTGTACAATTCCCAGGAATCACACAGTCAAACATTAAGGAAAATAAAGAAAATATTCATATCTTTTCCACACATTCGGTACGACCCTCTGAACAAGGCATATTTTTAAAATGTTCATTATACATATGTTTTACTTATATCATATCTGTATTTGATAAACCAAAATACCCTGTAGTTATTAACGTAGTCTATTTATTTGTTAGATTCACCCAACGAATGGTACATTCCATTGTGATCGAACAGGTGCTACTGCACGCGAGACAAAACAAAACAACAAAATTGCTAAACGTTTGGGAAAGAGAGACGTTGTTTTTGAATGCAGGGTAATTACTGTTTTGTTCAATGCAAAGAAATGTTTTGTCTCATCTGTCAAGAAACAGCGTGTTTAAAGAATGCGATCACTCCAGCCCATGTGATTTTCGTTACAGATCGACCCCCTGGTTTAAATGATCCATGCTTTCGTAAAAAGCTTAAATTTCCAATGCATTCAGCTTGAAATGTAAGATATAAGATATAATATCTCGTTTTAGCTGTAGCGCAATCTAGGATATAACGTCAAAATGCAAAATCTAAAGAATAAATACGTTCTGATCCAAATCTTTTAGCAGAGAGGATTGGATTTCCCAGATTTCCCAGATTTCCCAAAGCAATCAAATTGGAAAGCCACGTTTGCGATTCTGTCATCGCTACTATACTGCTATAATTTTGAGTGGAAAATACTCTTCCAGTCATCAAGACATAAAGATAAGAGCAACGGTTCCTAAGGACACTTCACTTGAGAGGACACTTGATGCATTCTTGTGTTCAAGTGATTGTTGACTGGCTGGTGGAAGTTCTTGGTGTACATCTACACAGATTTAGAGTGACACTGTGTTAAAGAATGTTGATGTAGTGAATGAGAAGTCAAAGAGCACATTGTAGTTAGTGAGGCAGCAAAGCCAGTGGTGAATGGAGTTATATATTCTTTTATTTAGAACCTTCAAAGAGTGAACACCATTCAAAGTCCTAACAATATGTTTTGATGGATTGTTGTATTGTACCTTATTAACAAGCAGCACTGTTACTGCAGTTTACTTACGAACAAGTAGGGTAATTTTCTATTTATTTAAATTTGTAATTGGAATAAAGTTCAGATTCATGTTTTACACGTATACTAAGACTTTATTTGGGGCTTCAAAATATTTGATTATCTTTTTATTTTTTGTGGGGGGCCTGAGTTTGCTTAAAATTGTACTTACATTTCTGTTCAGTATAAAAATATAACCCTAATTTTCACTTATATACTGTACTTTTTATTGGAAATCGTAGCTCTAGCTAAAATTTTCCACAGAAATATACATTTCATGTGTCAAATTCCAATATTCCGACACTTCTGTCAGCTCCACGAGCTTCATAATCCTAATTGCGTTCGTTTTTATGTAAATCTATAAATACTGGATCACAACTGATCTAATATCAGGACACCAAAACACCAAAAAGATCAAAATTTCTGTTATTTAAATTGTTCTAGCTTGAGAACCTCTACCACTAGATGGCGCTGGTGCACCTAGACCATACTCGAAAAACATCACTCAGAATGATAAAATTGAACAGAAAAATGAAAATAGAGATTAACACTCATAAAAAGGTAACAAACAAAGGATAAATCGTCTTGTTTTGCCAACATCTGCGTGTTTGTGAATGCCCGTCGTTATGCGCAAGACTGTCATAAACGCTTTACTTTGGATTCGAGTATAATAACAACCTTTATGGGTCCTGAAGAAGTCACGGCCTTCGCAAGTCATAAATACAGACATAATTACCTTGTGTCCGAGGCAGCAGTTGGACTGGGAGGTCTTATCTTTGATAAATATTTACTTTTCCCTCAGTTACAACAGGGATACACACAATAGAGTGCCACCGAGGGGGTTTTCGCACCTTCTGGCTTGTTCTGGATATCTGTGTGAATAACAGCATTAGCTACTGAAACCGTTAGGAGATCGTATTTCATCTCAAACTTTGCTTATTGAAAATGGTGCTGAAACACATTAAATATGCGCATATGGAAATGTTTGTTATTCGCGATTGGTTGGTTTTGTTCGGATTAGTCTCTAGAATGAGAACGTTCTGATTTGAGTAGTGTTGGAAAAGTTCTGTTGGAGCAGAATGTACCTAGAAGTTGATTTCATTTAAAAAAAAAGCAATTTTGCAGAATCGGTAATAAAGATTACGGGATTCAGGGTGGATTTTTCCTTTAAGTATGACATCATAGATAAAAATGACAGTTCTTGCACGGTAGCTAAAGATTTTCTAGATTTTTCTAGGTGAAAGCAGAAGTAGGCTTGCCTTAAAATGACACTAGATTTAGCTACAAAATGTATTTAATTTGTTACAATCGTGTCATAGTAGAACATTATAGTACGAGTATAACACGGCCTATCACACACCTGGCGATGTTGTTCTATAGAAAGCGAAGCAAAGACAGCGTTCCTTATAGAACTGTTGTTTGTCGAAAGGAATAAAAAAAGGCACGGACACAAAAGAGAAGAACACAAAGAGCAAGTAAAGAAGACGTGGGAATTTTCTCTTCCTCTCTCTCTTCCTTTGCCCCTAATTGACTTTCTCATTCAAGCACAGAGGCCCTGTCAGTGGCTCTCTTCCAAACATCTCACTACTCCCTACATAGGTGTACTACATAAGATATCTTCTGTGCTCTATATGGATATATAGGAAGCCACCTCAGAAGTGGTGCACTCCTCGCAGCTGGAGGGGGAAACGTCTCCGCACGTTGGTTTACAGTAAACAGTTACGGGGGATCCCCAGTCTTTCAGGAACGCCCTTTCATAAAGCAAAGTGTACAGCAGGAATGCTGACTAATCCAGATTAAGGGTTCTCTTGACTGTTGCTCATCATGACATGTCAAGTTCAAGCACACAGAATTGCACTTTAAATAACAGAAGGCTCCTGCACTTAAAAGCACCTCACATTGTTTCTTATACAAGGTTTTTTTTTTTTTTGCCTCCAGGGATCGTTTATGACATGAATGATTCAAAGTGAACCTAAATTTCCATTCAAGTTCCAAGAACTTTCCGAACACTACATAACGTTGCTGTTAATGAATAGTATTAATACGATTTAAAATGCCAGAGTTGCTTCTCATGTTGGTGGCTAAAAGTAAAGTTCCAACAAAAAGATGGACTTTTTTAGAGGTTGTTTGGGGAGAATTGAAAAAAAAAGAAGTATGGAAGAATCTTGTAAAAAAAATCAGACATCTGACTTAAAAACAAGGATTGAACTTTACCATTCCACACATTGTGGGACACCAGCTGTGGGCTCGTTTTTGCACATTGTACTGAATAACATTGTACTGAATGTCTGTACCTTTTGTCTTTTTGCACTAGTTTGCACAAGATGCACTTTTTGTCTTGGACAACTTACTTTAGTGTTTACATTTACATTTGTGGCATTTAGCAGACGCCCTTATCCAGAGCAACGTACAAAAGTGCTTTGAGTCTCTAGCAAAGAATAAATCTACACTGGCACACAAGAATACAAACTTCATATAAATATAACTCTTGAATTCTACAAAGCAAACTTAGAAAGTGCTAATTAAAAGTGTCCTTAAAACTTTTAGAGTCCTTAGCTCTATGTTGTGTTGTGTTTTGTAGCTCTATGTTGTGTTTTGTAGCTCTATGTCGTGTTTTGTAGCTCTATATAATTTTTTGTAGCTCTATGTCATGTTTTGTAGCTTTATGTTGTGTTTTGTAGCTCTATGTCATTTTTTGTAGCTCTATGTCATTTTTTGTAACTCTATGCTGTGTTTTGTAGCTCTATGTCATGTTTTGTAGCTCTGTGTTGTGTTTTGTAGCACTATGTTGTGTTTTGTAGCTCTATGTCATGTTTCATAGCTCTATGTTGTGTTTTGTAGCTCTGTGTCGTTTTTTGTAGCTCTATGTCGTGTTTTGTAGCTCTATGTTGTGTTTTGTAGCTCTATGTTGTGTTTTGTAGCTCTATGTCGGTTTTTTGTAGCCCTTTGTCGTGTTTTGTAGCTCTGTGTCATGTTTTGTAGCTCTATGTTGTGTTTTGAAGCTGTATGTTGTGTTTTGTAGCTCTATGTCATGTTTGGTAACTCTATGTCGTGTTTTGTAGCTCTATGGCGTGTTTTGTAGCTCTATGTAATTTTTTGTAGCTCTATGTCATGTTTTGTAGCTTTATGTTGTGTTTTGTAGCTTTATGTTGTGTTTTGTAGCTCTATGTCGTTTTTTTGTAGCTCTATGCCGTTTTATTTGCAGCTCTATGCCATTTTTGTAGCTCTATGTTGTGTTTTGTAGCTCTCTGTTGTATTTTGTATGTTGTTTTAGGTAAAAACAGGGTCCTGGAGAAACATATACTGTATATTTAGCTATATATATCATTGAAATGACAATACCTTGTACTTGACCTGGGTGGTACTTTTAAGGTTGGGGTACCTTTCACTTTTTTTACTAAACAATCTACATCTAGATTTCCAGATGGAAGTGATATGTTAAAGGTAAAAATCAACAATGAGATTTACAGTTTAGAAGCATGTGTTAGCAGAGGGTAAAACTCTGAGAATGAAAGCATGGTGTAGTATATTAATAAAATGTCAATAAAATTGTTTATGTTTGTTTGCACCTGTTTTATGTAGATGTTTGTTGAAACTCTATTACAAGTAATTTTTTTTAACTCTTTACTATACAATGACACACATCTGTAACAGATGTGACGTGTGTAAGGAATCCCGTTTGGCACCTGGTATCATTGCTTTTGGTAGATGTGGTGTGTGTGTGTGTGTGTGTGTGTGTGTGTGTGTGTGTTTGCGTGCGTGTGCGCGCGCCCACGAGCGAAGTGGGCAGGCTCATGGGAGTCGCTTCTGCGAGCGCGCGCGGAACCAGAGCACTTCAGCTCTCTACTCTCTCTCACTTCAGTTCAGTCCGAGTCTGAATAGCAGAGGGGAGGAACGCAGTGCCAGGGAAGAAGAAAAAGAAGAGGAAGAAGTAGAGAAAGAAGAGGAGGACTTAAAATAAAAAAAACCTCAGGATAACCCCCTCTGTCTCTCAGTTTGGAGTTTGGATCGACGCTTGTCAGTAGAGCGCGCGCCGCATCTCATCGCATCTCATCAGATCCCATCAGATCCCATTAGATCCCATCAGATCCCAGAGTGCAAAAGGAGGAAACTACTGCACAGAAGCCTAAAGGACAAACTTCTTTATTAAGTTCAGTTCTAGAGGGACGCGTGTTTTTGTGTTTTTCTTTATATTTGAGTTGAATGCGTTTGAGTTGAGAAGCTGCGCTCGTGGATTGGATCAAAAAGAACATTTAAGCAAATTTTACATTCATCTGGACCAAAAGCAAAGCAGAAGAAGGTAAAGTATTTTCCACCATCTAATTGCATTGAGACTTTGCATCACTTTTGCACATTTTTTTTTCAATGCATGCACGTGCTGTCGTATAAACAGGGAACCTTTTGGGAATCTTATTGTGTACTTTCAGGGTTCTTCAGGGAAGACCCCCATCTTTTACAAGTTTTTTGTGTGCAAAATATCCTGAATGCATTTTTAAGGCTCGTGCATTCAAGACCTGGGTGAGAACTTTCCTGAAGATCCCCAGGGAACATTTTTGCGGTACCTCGTTTTGCATTTCCGTTTATATCTCGTAAAAAATCCTTTATTAGTAAAACTTTGGGGCATGTCGAGGAAGTTGAGGGTGGTGGTGGTGGCAGAAAAAAACCCAGCACGGGACTCTCCGAGCACTAAACTGCACTCTTTGAAACTCGTGCCAGGGTGCGAGAGAACTCGGGTGTTTTTTTTTCCTTTCTTCCTTTTCTTTCTTTCTTTCCTTTGCGGTTTTTACCACTCCGGGAAGTTAAAGGCGTTTCTAACAAGCGCGCTTCAATCAAGCCCGAGCTCGCACGCGCTTTTAATTTTAGTCTCCTGCACCGGGTTGCGGTTTTGGAGGAGGTGTGGAGAAGGGGTGAGGATGAAGAACAAAAAAACAAGGAGAAGAAGAAGTTAAACAACCTTTTAAACGCAGAAAGAAAAGAAAGAAAGAAAGAAAGAAAGAAAGAAAGAAAGAAAGAAAGAAAGAAAGAAGGAAAGAAAAAGTGCATGCATAAGCAGTGAGGCTCGCGCACGGTGCGGTCTGTGCGCGCGGCTGCAGCTTGGTGTCTCACGCGCTCTCACGCGTTTGTCCAGACGCAACACTTCATCCGGAAAAAAACAACAATATTATGCTTTTTAAAACCATTTTTCCCATTTTTATCATTTCTTTTAACATTCACGAGGCAAAATTGTACCGAAACTTCTCGACACATTAAGTTTATTATCTTTATAATATCCTCCTATAATTAAAAAAATCACTTATAATTAGTATTTTTTTGTAACAAAACGTTTCATAACGCAGATATAATTTTTCCCTAAAACGTTTTAGTGTATATTTTTTTATCTACTTGTATAATAAAGTGTTATAAAGTCAAATAAATCATTGTATAGTTATTTAATAAGGGTTGCCATATCAAACCGAATACTTTCATCCTGTGTAGCTTACAAAAAAATATGAAAAAAATAAATAAAAACAACAACAAACCTATAAAACAGATACTAAAATGTGTGTTTTTCTTTTGCTGTATCTCTGCGGCGGAAACCAGTTAGAGATGGACCACTGGAAAAGAAGCTTTTGAAGCTTTAGAAAATGAGTCCAAGAACATTGTATTGTATGTTGGTATTTTTACGTCATGAATCAAAATAATAGTGTTCTGGTCTTAATCACTTCCTAATGTGTTCCTAATTTTTTGACCCAGCTCACACTTTTATTTTTTATAATCTCAATACCATTCTATCAGACTTAAAAAAAAACAATTGTGTGAAATTGCTGTATTTGGCAACCGTGTGCACAGTATAACAATGCTTTTTTTTGAACCCTAAGAAAAGAACTAGTTATTAAAGTTGACTTGGAGGTAAAAAAAACAAGTTTGGTTAATGGGGTTGGTCCGTAGTTTTCCTTGCCCTGAGAAAGAAAAAGAAAAGAAAAATGGAAAAAGGAAGCGAAGAATTAATGGAGAAGTGTATTTGCCTGCCTGACCTGCCCTGGTGATATTTTCTGTTCAGTCTTGAAAGAAAAGCAGAGCGAGAGGAGAGGGCTTGAATAAGTGCATTTAACAGGGAGGCCAAGGCATTGTTCATGCATTCTGTTTCTCTCTCCCTTTCTCTCTTTCTCTCTCTCGCTCTGTTTTCTATGCTCTTTCTCAGAGAAGCAATGAAAAGTGGAACAAAAGTGTGAAAATGGGCAAGGCCTGTGTCACATAGCGTATCTAAACCCCTCCATTTGCATATGAAAACTGCTGTGCAGAAAGAATCCCGCCACTGTTGCGATGGCTGTGTGTGTGTTTGTGTGTGTGTGTGTGTGTGTGTGTGTGGCAAGTGTGACAGGACGCCGTCGGTATGCAGCGCCTGTTTGGGTCGGCGTTCGGGTTGTGCAGCTCCCCAGGTCTCCGTGTCGAGTTCTATAGGTACAGAATCGAGGGTTTGGCACTTGCTCCTTTTCCTTCCCTCATTTCCATACCTGTTCAAGCCCTGTAGCGCTGCTGAATATATTCCCCCCGGGATGCTCTTTCCCAGCGGGGTCCATACAAACAGCTCGGCTTACGGGGTTCTCACACACCGTCTGAACGGTGCCTCTGTGCTGTCTGGGTGGAAACACGGAAAAGGCGGCCGTGGAGCGGATTCCCACTGTGACAAGACCTCGGTGTTGATGTGGCGACGTGCTGCAGGCTTTCACTCGCGGCTGAAGTGATTAAGACCTCATTTAGAGCGGGGAAATGCTGACTTATGCAGAACTGAAGCTTGGCAGGATTTTGAAAACTCAGATTTGGAGGCTAGAGCGGATCTTTCACTCTTCTTTCTTTCTTTTTTCTGTCTTTCTTTCTCACTTACTTACGATTTACTTACGAATGAGACGTGTTCCCATGACCCCATTGTAACTGGACATGGACTACCCTACTCAGGAGTCTTGAAGAAGGGTGATCAGTATGGGGTAGTGTGGTTAATAATTAAACATATTACAGTACATCATTTAGCAAAACAGAAGTGGCTGCGGGTGCATGGACAGCGAAATTTGAAATTTGTGCTTTGAAACACGAAAAACATCTGTAAAACATCCGACAAGGTGGGAGGTTTTATATCCTGCAACGTCCCAATTGATCATACGAAAATCGAAATGTACATATTTGTACAATTTTGTCAAAAAAGGTCGTAAGTCAAACCGTCATAACTCTGGGACTACATGTATTTGTTCTCACTTTTGGTTGACAGAGACGTTTTAGATCTTTAGAACATATTGCCTCTTTTTCCAACAAATGCTTGCTCAGAGCTCATTTCCTTCTTCATGACCAAAAGCGTCTCTTGACTCTTAACCTTTGGGGTCGCTGGAACATAACCTTCACCACTGAGCTCCATTTGTTCAGACGTCTTATCTCTGAAGCTGACTGGTTTCCAACCCTTTTTTCCACACATGAAAAAAAAATGAGGAAAGTAAAGGAATCGGTACGTAAACGCCGGATCGGCGTCGGACCTGCCAACCAATCATGCGTTGATGAGGTTTATATTGTGAATGTGTGTGACAATAAGGGAACTGCTTGTCTTACAGCAGCCCTTCAACCTGCCTGTGATCAGGTGACCTGACAACCGATACTTACTGTGCGGATGTCGGGTTGCAGCACGATCGGGTATCAGCTGAGGCTCGGAGATTTGATATCGGTGTTGTGTTCCAAATGGAAAAGTTGGACTGATGCAGAGAGTAAAATAGAAGAGAAGAGAAGAGAAAAGAAGAGAAGAGAAGCGAGGAAAGGAGAAGAGAAGACAAGAAAATAGAAACGAGGAGAAGAGAAGAGAAGAGAGGAAAATAGAAATGAGGAGAAGAGAGAGAAGAGAAGAGAAGAGAGGAAAATTGAAGCGAGGAAAGGAGAAGAGAAGACAGGAAAATATTAATGAAAAGAAGAGAAGAGAGAAGAGAAGAGAGGAAAATAGAAGCGAGGAGAGGAGAGGAGAAGAGAAGACAGGAAAATAGAAATGAGGAGAAGAGAAGAAGAGAAGAGAAGAGAAGAGAAGACAAGAAAATGAGGAGAAGAGAGGATAAAACCTCTGAATGAACCAAACTACAATATTATGTTCTATGGAGAACTTCTTCCTGGAGAACGGTCTCCTCACGGGTTCTTTGGCTAGAATGATACATGTAGTGAAGAAAAAAGAAGTGTGTACAAGTGGAGAGAAAAGAGGAGAAAAGGAGAGAAGACAAAAGAAGAGAGGAGAAGAAGAATTGAAAGTCACACTGAATTGTACAGTTTTGAACCAATTGTACTAAACTGTACTTTTAAGAGTGCACCTTTTGGACCTTTCAATTTAAGAGATAACCGAAGTGCGCCCCCTAGCAGGACCCACCCCAGTGACAGATCAGTCCTATTTTAACTTAGATCATCTTCTGGCTGAAACTTCCCTCTGGACACGTACATGCGAGCAACCAGGAAGATCTTCGGTTTGCCTGGCGGCGCTTTGTGCCGTACCCGTCACCCCCGTGTTGTTTGAGGCTTACACACTAATGGCATTCTCTGTGTGAGCCAAGTATAAACAGTCCTGTAACAACCTTCACCAAACTCTCTCTAAGTTTAGCTTCTGCAAACGCCGTCCTGAGCGCTGGCCAAGAAGGACAAGAGCCTGGCAGCACAGCGTTCCAGCGGTGTCTCTTGGAGCTTAGCGTTAGCCATCTTTCTCTCAAGCTAGTGTGTGTATGTGTGTGTGAGAGTGTGTGTGATTTGGCTGCCCAGGCAGAGTGGTGTCACTTTGGTTTGGCACTCGAATTGAACTCGATTCCAGAACTCTTAAGCGAGAGAATCGGAGCAGCTCCTTTCGTTTCCGTCGCCGGCTTTCGAGCCGTTCATTTCTTACCGCAATAATGATAAATGTTATTGTCCAGATTTGTAATTTAGATACCGACAGGAATTTTAAAGCACCCTAGTCTTGGAATGCTGGCCAATCCAAAAAAACTTTGTCTCTGTCCTTCCTGGAGAGCTCCGGGATTTGCGTGTGCGGCGTAATATTTTCCTGCGAACATTCCAAAGTGTAGATTGGGATCGGGGTTGTAGAAAAATATTGTCTCGATGCCAACTTTTGATGCCAAGTTACTCTTTTTTACCCCGCCGCCAATGTGCGTGCGTTCAGAACTCACGCCCTGAGCTGCGAATATCCACGGAAGTCAGCATGAATAACACACACACATGTTAGTAATAAAGGCTTACTGGCGTTTGTGGGCAGCGCCACTGGAGCGTGATTGGCATGTGGAAATGCCCGTGTTGCTCCTGTGCATGGTTCGAAACATGTGCTCGTCATCTGTGTGTGTGTTTGTGTCTTGACAACCTGCTTGAAATAACTCAAGCCCCCAGTGAATAGCTACACTAAGCTAATTCCAGTTAAAAGGCATTTTACTGGCCATTAACACCGCTCGTAGATCAATCAGCTCTCCGAGTGATTGATGAAGGACCTTCTCGATCTGAGCTCTTTCATCCATTTGTGATGAATCACAAGTTCCCTTACAAATACAATTAATTAATGACTAATTGCATACGCTGAACCGCTTCGACCATTTGCACGTGGTCACTTAGAAACCAAGCAACTCAAATGCTGATTTTCTGTCCTGGAAAATATTTAAACGTCGCTTAATAGTCGAAAATCGGACTATTAACAATGGAAAGCAATCAGTCATTTTCCCAGGGTTAGCATGTTTTTTTTTTTCTTTGCACAGCTGGTCAAGAGTAATTTTAATTCGTTCGCTTGTTCTGTTTGATAGTTTCGCATTTTGGCTTTTATGTGAGCGATTAAGAGGGGATAAAAAAACGATGGCCATACAAACACTACAGACCATTACTGCTCTCAAAGAGCTTAAGCTGTTTAGAATTATCCTCTCATAATCCTAAACCTCCCTGATACACACACATACACACAAACCTTTGTCACGCATCTCGTTTCCTATATGACCTAAAAAGCAAATGACAAAAAGCGATATATTATAGAACGTATAAAAAAAAAAACGGCAGCAAAACAAGGTTGACACGAACGCGGTCGGCTCTGCCTTCAAATTATGCCCTCACAAATTGTGATCAGACATTCTCCCCGGCTCTAATTAAACATTTAGCTTTATTTGTTCCAGATGGAGTTGTTTTGAAGATTCATTTTAGCAAAGAGAACGCCGTGCATTGTGGGAAAAGCGAGGGTATCCTGGGAATCGGATAGAATCCCGTTTTTTTTTTTTTTTTTTTTGATGTTCTCACATTCAGTGTCAGAAGCTGGCCCGTGGATGTCTCATGTCTTTGCATTAGAGCTTCAAAGAAGACAGGGTTCCATAATTCAGCTAGATCTTTTTAATGTTCTCACGTTCTTTGACATCATCCGAAAGTGTCTGGTGTGTGGTCCAGAGCTAGAAGACAGGATTCTTGTGACTAAAGTGTGAATGTTTCTTTCACATCGCCACCGTCGGAATATCTGACGAGCGTTTTACAGAACTGTCCGATTCGCTCAGTCAGGCTTCGTAATGCTGCCACATATCTACCAATACAACAAAACCCTGGTTTGATCTCATGTTCTATGGGTATTGAAATAAAAAAAAAGAATGTCAAATAATCTAGAATTCCAACTATCTTCTCAATTACGATGATCATTTTAAATAGACTATAAGGTGTGGCCCTTGTATGGTTGGAAAAGATAGGATGTTTAAGGGGATGGGGTTTTTTGGTATTCAACTTGGTTCAAATCTAGAAATCAATTTATACATCCAGTTAAACCATTAATGGTTTTCTTTGGATTTCTCAGGGAATTGATCTCATTGTTCTAGTGACTAACTTAGGAACTAATTTGCAGTTACCAGGAGTGGGGTTTGAACCCACACAGCGATACGTCCATTGGATTTTAAGTCTAACACCTTAACCACTCGGCCATCCTGGTGAACACAAGAAGATAAACCAGTGCATTTACCAATAAGTCCTTGCAAAAAGCTATTTTTTTTAATTACTTCAGTTTCTGCAGCTCTTTAGATACTCCCTTAAATGCTTTGAATACTTAGTCAAGGTTGCCAGATCTGAGAAAAAGATTGAAAATAATTGGAAAGACACAATTTTCCTTTCTTAATCTTTTCATGGAAAACAAGTTTACTATGATGCCTACTTATTTTAGTTGTTATTATTATTATACCCAAGCTGTGTAATAAATCTTGTTTGCCATAGCAACTATTTTCTGGAAATTGATCACGTTTCATTCTAATCATTTGCTTGAAGGTTCACAAACGTGTCCCCGAAACGAAAATTGCCAATAACCCCAAAACTTTGCCTTGAGGTTTTGACTGCCAGAGAGACCTTTCCTACAAAATCCAAACCTTCAGTGTTTCATGTCTAAATCTGAGTCTTACCCAACAGTGACAAACCAAACATTTTGGGAGAAGCGTTGACAATCAACAAAAAACTAAAAAAAACTAATTTTGACTTTTAAAGGGAAAAGCTTTGAAACCCGGTATAAAGGATGGGAGGAGGTAAAAGTGGACAAGAGGATGAGATAAAACACAAAACAAAGACAGAATGAATGAAGAGAGAGGTGGTGAAAGAAAAAACGACAGAATGAGAGGGAGGAGGGTGAAAGAGGGGTCATTAAAAGGGCACTCGTTCCAGCTGCGGTAAAGAAGGCAGTAAAGTATCGGGCTGATCTGCCATCATTATCCTCATTATATCAGCAGGGATTGGGGTTAGCCATCAGCTTCGATCAGTGGGGCCCAATCAATAGACAGAGGACAGGACCTGAGTGAGATGGGAGAGACACAGACATGGCAGTCCTGTATAATGGGTTATGAGGGAGTAAAATGGACACTGATATACGCTAGTCATCTATCACATAAATGTTAGCAGTGTTAGCCATGTCTACTCACAACCAATTATTTCTATGTCATTTTTTTTATCAGTTTTAGTTTATTCTAGTGGTATTCTAGTTTTGCTACTTTTTAACAACCAAGTTCACTTTACACATGATATAACATTCCATGTAAGAATGACATTAAATTCTTAGGGGTACATCCATCTGCAGAATGGTGAAGGGGCTTTTTACTTGTCACATGAACTTTACAGCAAAGAGAAATTCTTTTGTCACATATTCCAGCAATTTTAGGAAGCTGGGGTCAGAGTACAGAGTCAGCCAATATACAGCACCCCTGGAGCACAGAGAGTTAAGGGCCTTGTTTAAGGGCCCAAGAGTGGCAGCTTGGCAATACTGGAGCTACCACTTTTGAGCCAGTTCACCTTCAATAACTTGGTGAGTAAGAAGCTGGGTTGCTGATTAGGAGATCAGGGGTTCAAGTTACAGTATACCTAAGTTCTTGGGCCCTTGAGCAAGGCCCTTAACCCTCAAACCTATCCCTGCACTCTGACCCCAACTTCTTAGCATTGCTGGGATATGCAAAAGAATCTCACTGTGCTATAAAATACATGTGACAAGTTTACATTTCTTTCTTAATATGTCCCCCATTGTGGCTTTTCTATTAGCTTACCAAGACTGATGATTCGTGAATTTAAGTTCAGGATTGAACACTGCTCCATAAAGCAAATTCTAATGATTTTTTAGAACCCCTTAAATCACTGCTCCAATAACCTAATCTTTTCATCGAAAGTGTGCACAGTTCAATTGCGCAGGTTTTAGAGCGACCAGGAAATAACGAACTGACATGACAAATGAACAGATCCAGACGGCTAACGCACTCCAGAACAAATACAAACAAGCACATGTGCTTCACATCTGTGTGCATGCGAGTTTCCGTGCCAGCGACTTTAGTCCGGTTGTAGATCCGCTGCTGGCTGTCTACGTCCTTATGTAACACGAGAAGCGGTAATCAATGAATTTGTTTTCAATTCGTGACCTTGGGTTGGGGCAGAAATACGAGGGTCCGAAATATTAAGTGGACCCACATGAAACCATGTGTGCATTTTTTTACGAGATGTCAAAAGCAACCACACACGTGCGTTATCATTTTTTTTCTCTCTGTCTTTATCCTTCTCTCTGTAGCAGGATGAGGCGAGCGTTCAGCTGCTTTGCAGTGCTGTTGCTGTCGTTGTCTGTACTTGGTCAGAAGTTACCCACTCGTGATGAAGGCCTGTTCCAGATGCAGATCCGGGATAAGGCCCTGTTTCACGACTCGTCTGTTATTCCCGATGGAGCTGAGATTAGCGGATACCTGTTCAGGGACACGCCGAAGAGGTATGCTTACACCCACACGCGCAAAATCCGACAGCTTTCAAGTATCTACAAGGCCGTCTGCAGAGGGAAAAACGATTAAAAAGAAAACTCTTCTAGATGTTCTGTAACACGTTTTACAAGATGTGAAGGACTTCACACGACTCAGTGTGTGGATATGTTTTTAAGTGTCCTAATGGAGAATATGGAATCGATTAGAGCCGGCACACAGCTGACGAGGGCATAAGGAGGCATGCATTATGGATGAGATGCTGGGAAACGTGGGTGTGTGCGTGAATGAGAAGCACTTTTGATGAAGAAGCAGGTGTCTCTAGCGAAAGACGATACCCACGTTCACAGCACTTCTGCTCTTTCTTTCTTTCTTTCTTTCTTTCTTTCTTTCTTTCTTTCTTTCTTCTCTCTCTCTCTCTCTCTCTCTCTCTCTCTCTCTCTCTCTCTCTCTCTCTCTCTTCGGTGTCCATGGGAGGCAAGGTTGTTTCAGAGGGCACAAGTGGAAACGCATATGAATCAATCAGCTCCAACATGCAGGCCACATATGGTCATGCCAGACTGTTTCCCACAGTTTCACATTTTTATTAATTTTTTTACAGGTTCTGTTCATCATATTTTATACGTCAACCTGGTGAAAATGTGCGATAATTTAGCTCGATCTAGAACTCTTAATCATAATTGGATTAAAATTACAACATGCCCTTGCCAAATCTAGAACACATGAATATTCCGTACTGTAAAAAAATAGTAATAAATCAAGTTCATTATTCAGTGTGTGATCTGAATAAATCTTTCATGATTCAGTGGGGTGGGATGGCATTCGAGCAGCCATTATGGCTCTTTGTTCAACAGCCTTAATAGAGGGTAATAATATGCTATGAACATGTGTATCACTGATAAGGACTTAATGTGATAATGAGGGGTAAGTTGATAATGGCACTGATGCTCGGGGATTTGTTTCTCCATAGGCATACAAAGAAAATATATATATTGCTGCGTACAATAGCATGGAATAGGCTACAAACCCAGGTCCTATCGTCAGTTCCATTTCATTCAAATCTTCCTTCTCAAATTAGGTTGAATCTGAGCACCGTTTCTAGGTATAGGCAAGCTAGGCAGTCACCTAGGGCACAACCAGCTGGGGGGCGCCAGCGAGCGCTCTCACCCATTTAAATATTATATATTTTATATACTGATATACCATTTTATTATACAGTATATATTGACATACTTGAACTCAGGCAATTTTGCAATGATTATTAAATGTGTTTACCTTTTTTATGGAAGGTTGCGAATGATTTTGTATGGTGTGGGAGTGGAGTATTGTGGTTGAAGGGTGGAGCCACTTGGCAGGGGGTGACAATAGGGATCTCGCCTATGGTGCGAGGCTAGAAATGGCCTTGGAACAGAGAATAGGATCAGGGTTTGGGGACAGTGTGGATATTTAGATTAGAAATAATTGAAGCCTGTTTTAACCTATGATGGTCTAGTCTTCCTCCGCTCAAGGAAGAACGATTAAAGCTAATAATTCCCCTACCTGGAAAAACCAACGTCCGTCCTGCCACAGACTGTATTTGTAATCCACATGAGGCTGCTTTTATTCTGTAAACCAAGATACAAATCACATTCTGGGCAATGCTGAAGTGTGTTGTTGCTTTGGCAGGTACTATTTTGTGGTGGAGGAGGACAACACGCCGCTGTCAGTGACGGTGACGCCATGTGACGCTCCCCTCGAGTGGAGGCTGATACTGCAGGAACTGCCCGAGGAAGCCAGCGGAGAGGGATCAGGTAACTACAGTACAGTCAGGTCTCAGCAGTCTGCATCACTTTAGATCCTGGAAAAATGTGCAAAATAAAATTTACATTTTATTTAGAAAATTGCTCATATTCCTCAGCTGAAGGTGTAGTCAAGTTTATGAGAAGCAGCCAAACCCGAAAATCAATACAGGGGTCTTCAGCTATCACCAATCAATACCGTTTATGGCTTAATGCACACTTACATGCCTCCTTCCATCCGTCTCCGGAAGATCAGACAGAATTAGAATCGGACATTCAATCCTTAGGCTTTATTAAAGAACAGATCTGAACAGAGAAGAACAGTGTGTCCTGGATACCTTTGTCAATGACATCCTTTCAAATTCTGCGAAGGACATTCTCGTTAGTTTCTTCGGCGGCCGTTAGGATTGGCTTACTCTAACGGCAACCGGCAAACAATTCTGGGATGTGTTGTGTTTAATCAGCCATCCTGCTGCGTGTCAATGAATCACCCAGAAAGGTTGGGTAAATATACTTATGCATTGATTAGACGGAAATAGCAGAGAGACTGTGTGAATGAGCTTGACTATCCTAAGAGCATAACCATGAATCTGAGCAAATATTTGTAAATATTTGTTGTCTGCGAGGTGGGGTTTTCCAAAGGAGTCTCTGAGTTCACGTGTATGTATGTATGGGTAGGTTGTTAGGAGTGTTTCTGGGCCCACCCTTCACGATGTGGTCATGAACTGTTTGGACTTTGGAAAATGGAGAATACGGGCAGACAGCGAACGTAAATACACATTAAGACTTTATTATTAGTATTTCTTAATGTATTACAATCAAATCAGCGTCCAACTCAAGCTGAAACAGGGTCCTGGCTTTCTCTTTACTTTGTTTACTATGTTTTCACGGCAAAGCAAAATTGTGGAGCATGTCCTGTCAGCTGTTCTCCATCCCTGTCTGTAGGTCTATAGCCTGATTGTTTTTCACTCTCTGATCTCGCATCGTCTCTATTTTGATTCGTTCTCCCCATCTGGAGCGTATCTGAAAATTCAAATAGCGTGGCACAACACGCCAGACCTGGAGCAGAGTCGTGGTTTCATTTTAGTCGGAGGATTAGAACCGGAGAGATCGAATAATTTGACAATGAGAGATTGAGATTATCAGGATGCGTTTGAAAGCGGCTGTTGGGCATGTGTGTTTTGTTTTTAGTCGAGTCCAAAAAAGCTCTTGAATCAATTATGTGACCAGCATGTGTGTCTGATTTACAGAGAGAGAGTGTGAGTGTGTGTGTGTGTGTGTGTGTGTGTGTGTGTTATAGTGAGTACAGTAATATGTACCAGAGCACTTCTCATCCCTCTTGCATTAATCTATTAATTTACTTTACTCATGGGTGCTGCTTTTATATATTTATTTTTCCCATCAATGTCTACATTTCCTTCAGAGTTTATCTTTGAAACTAATTCTGCCACCGGTCCTAAGGAAGACACATTTATCATCATCATCATCATTATCTTCTTTAGCTACCCCAGATTTAGAGAAGATTAATATAACATTGAACTGTAAATATACATAAATGTACATAATCCTGGACGAGTGCTGGGTCTCTGTACATGGTTTTTTGGCAAGTTTGCTGAATGCCTCCGAAGGGAACGGCGTCTTTGTGCATGCTGTCTGTTAATTTAGTGCGCTCTCTTTTCGTTTGACAGACAAAATATTATGCTTTCTCGCCCGGCTTGAATGAGACGGCCCGGATGGGGACTGTGGGCTGGAGCGAGGCTAAAAGGCGCCTCTGTATGGCTGTGGAGTTTTCTGGGGGAAGGGGGAGTGAATATTAGTCTCTGATGTTGGGCAGTATTTTGAGAGAAAACACTGCAGCTATTGGCACGAGAAACTAATTGTTCAAGGCCCAGGACAGTCTGAATGACCTCATCAGGATTGACATGATAAAACATTCTGCAAGCTGCAGGTTGCATTTCTTTGCTACCTGTTAGTGTCAGGTGAAGGAGGAAAAGAAAGCAAATCATTTAAGTTGGTTCTACAAAGAGAGAGACTCTTGTAAATCCTCCAAAACCTCATCCAGATATTTTTGTGTTTCCTAGGTGAGCCGGAGCCTCTGGAGCAGCAAAAGCAGCAGGTGACAGCCAGTGAAGGCACTGAACTCTTCTCTTACAAAGGCAACGATGTGGAGTCATTTGTCTCCAGCAGCTCACCCTCTGGCCTGTACCAGCTGGACATTCTCTCCACTGAAAAAGACAGCAGCCTTAAGATCTATGCCACCACAACGCCAGAATCAGATCAGCCCTACCCGGAGCTGCCTTATGACCCCAGGGTGGATGTCACCAGCCTGGGCCGTACCACCGTCACGCTGGCCTGGAAACCGACCCCTACTGGCTCACGAATGGGTCAGCCTGTGCATTACTGCGTGGTTGTCAACAAAGAACACAACTTCAAGAGCCTGTGTGCCGCAGAGGCCAAGATGGGCTCCGACGAGTCCTTCATGGTAGCGCCCAAGCCAGGTCTAGATTTCAGCCCATTTGACTTTGCCCGCTTTGGCTTTACTTCGCCGGAGAACAACCTCGACAAGGACCGTCAGCGGTCTTTGAATGCCAATCGCGTGCCAGCTTCCAAGCAGTGGCGTTCTCCAGGTACCAGTCTCAAGCCCTCAGACATCCGCAAGATCTGCATCGGTAACAAGAACATCTTTACTATGTCGGGGTTGAGGCCGGCCACACAGTATTACTTTGACGTGTTTGCCATCAACGTAGCCTCTAACGCTAGTACGGCATACGTGGGCACCTTTGCCCGCACCAAGGATGAGGCTGAGCCCAAGACTGTCGAGCTAAAGGATGGCAAGATGGCAGACATCTTTGTCGAGAGGAAGGGCATCAAGTTGCTGCGATTTGCTCCCGTTTCCTCCCACCGCCGTGTTTCTCTCTCTGTCCACTCCTGTTTGGATGCTGTTCACGTACAGGTACGCCGTGACGGTAAACTCGTGCTCTCGCAAAACGTGGAAGGTGTGCGTGAATTCCAGCTCCGTGCCAAACCCAAGGCAAAGTACATTATCCGAGTACGTGGATCTCGCAAAGGCGCTTCGGCACTGAAGGTGTTAGCAAGCACACGAGCTGACGCCAAGCGGCCCTTCCCTTCTCTCCCTGAAGATACACGAATCAAGGCCTTCGACAGGCTGCGCACATGCGAATCGGTCACCGTGGCCTGGCTCGGCACACAGGAGCGCAACAAGTATTGCGTGTACCAGCGCGAGGTGCCTGATGGATACGGCGAGGAGCAGCGCCGCCGCCAACGGAACCAGTGCGCCGGACCCGAGACGCGTCGCAGGGATGAGAAGGTGCTCTGCAAATACTTTTACAGTGCCAACCCGCACAAAGCCGTAACCACCGAAACCATCACAGGCCTGGAGCCGGGCAAAAGCTACCTCCTGGATGTCTATGCGATCGGTCATGGTGGACACTCGGTCAAGTACCAGAGCAAACTGGTGAAAACAAGAAAGTATTGCTAAAATGAAAACGAATACAAACATACAAAATAATTACGAAAAAATTCCCACAAAATAGACTCTGCACAGAAGTAAATATATTATATATATAATGAGAGGAAAAGTTTATTTAACTGGAAGTGATATTCTACTAAGTTGTTTTTGTTTTTGTATTTTTCCATGACTGACTACTTGGTGAGCCTAGAGGCAGAACTCAGAACTGCTTCTAGAGCGAGATAGCGTCCTGTATGTACTTCATGTTCTTCACAAGTAAACGAGTGGCGCCGTCATCCCTGTTACTCATCCTGGAATTTTGCATTGTGTTGTGAGAACCTTGTCCAAACTCATATTGTTTGTGATCACATCGACCCCTTCCCACATCCGCTCTCTCACTGAGTACTCCCATTTAGAAAAAGTTCTTAAGTTATTTTATACCTCTTCATGTTTGTTTTGCTATCTGAACTCTTTATTATTATTTTATTTTTTGCTTGTTACTTGTTATAATTATTTCTGCTATGAAAAAATCTGATGTTGTAAAATTCCCTGACGAAGTCGGGCGGTATGTCGAGGTGTTGTCCCCTGTCCCGCTGCCTTTGTCTGTATATTATCTCATTCTGTGAGTGAATCGCTTTGGGATTCTGTAAATGTGCTCTTCTCTGTGTCTGCTCTGCCTGTCACATGTACAGAGTGCTTCTGCCAATATTCATGTACATAAAACCCTAAATATAGAGGCCAGTAATCCCCTTTGGTGTGGCTTCTGGTGTTGTGTTTCTCCGCAAGGGATTAATCACTTGGTCATAAAGAGAGGCGGGCGGACGGATAGGGATCAGTGTCTGTGTCCTTTAAACCACGTCCGGGTCATTGTACCTGGATTATGGTACAACATGTCTGGGTTTAAAACGGGATAACATATATAAAATATGCACTTACGCTCAGTCTCTACCGTAGTCCTATAAGCATGGCGAGGCGTGACTTAATACCTTACAGTAACCTGGTGGTTGTCTGGCCATACTGGACAAACTCGAAAGACTGAGTCTGTCCATTTTCTGCCTAGTCACAACAAGGTGGAATTTACAGGCTCATTGTACCTGGATTATGGTACAACATGTCTGGGTTTAAAACGGGATAACATATATAAAATATGCACTTACGCTCAGTCTCTACCGTAGTCCTATAAGCATGGCGAGGCGTGACTTAATACCTTACAGTAACCTGGTGGTTGTCTGGCCATACTGGACAAACCTGAAAGACTGAGTCTGTCCATTTTCTGCCTAGTCACAACAAGGTGGAATTTATTGCCTTTATCCTGCACACAGCAAATTGGTCCTGAAACCAGACCCAGTCCAGATGTCACTGTTTAACTCTCGATAGCTGGAGCTGTCAAGACGTCCTGATATTATACACAGCTTCCCCGACTGATCTGCTCAAACCTCAAACAAGTTCGAACCACGCTTCCTTTAGCTCGGTTGCCAAATCCTGGATGTGGCGTGCAAAAAAAATCTGGCTTACAAGAAGCCCGGGTCCAGGCTTCACAATCAGAAGTGTGTATGAGAATATACAGACATCCGAACCAACACGTTAACACAAATACTCGTCATATGCTGGCTCGTGGTACAACCTGCATGTTGCTTAGCCTGGTTTATGGATATTGTTATAAGAATTGTTTAGTCGTGAGGCAGAGGGTTTAGAGGCTTCGCAAACAAAGATATTTGGAAACCTACAGGTGAGTTGGGTCCCTGCGTTGTGTCCTCATCAAGAGCTTATCCATGCGGTCCATCACTTCATCTACCTCATGCATTTGTCAGAAATCAGGAGTCACCCAATGCTTGGTTCTGCCTTGATGGAAAGAGGTTGTTTTTTCCACAGGAAATTTTAGACAGTGCTAGCACTGCCAACAAAATCTACTAGGAACAAAAAAGCAAGTCTGACTAGCTAATCTGCTAATTAACATAATTGACAAACTCGACCATTTCTTGCTAGATAATAAGAGATTGATCATCTCAACAGTAACATGTTAGCCAATTTGCTGTTTATGATGATTGCCAAATTCAAACATGTCTTCCTAGTTGATATTGTTATCAAGATTGATAACCATGTCTTGCTAGCTAACTGGATAAGGATCAGGACCGATTAACTGATCCGTCTCGTTACGAATCAGCTAATGATTGGAAAAAACCCCATCATGTTTTGCTGAGCAATTGGCAAATTCGACCAGGTCTAGCTAGTTAATTGGTTATCAAAAGTAAAAACTCAGCCATGTCTTTCTAGATAATCTGCTGATTTTTTTAAATCGGCAAGTCATTAACTTGCTAGCTAATCGTTAATTGCTGAACATTATGCTTTTTTTTATTAGCAGCCCGATTTATTCTTGATCACAGAGACTCCTCTGGTTCGGATTCACCTTCTCGAAAGATCTAGAAATACCTCTTCTGCTAGCTAGGTGTGGGGATTCTGATTCCCCAGACCAATTTAAAATAGGTGCATGATAGTGTAAGATCTTTCTGAACTCCCCGTGACACTTGCAGAGTGTTGAAGAAGGTTCTTAAGTTCCCCCCACCCACACACACCCACATACACATGTAAACCCTCCGACCAACCACATAAACACTCTAACACGCTGTTTCAATTTATTACACCCGTGTGCGATTCTGTTTGTGAAGCAACAAGAACAGAGTGGGAAAAAAGCCGCAGCGCTCGGCCGTGTTACTCTGACCTCCATTTCACAGCGTCTTCTCGAAATGTCCTCACTGACTCAACACATCGTACACACGATCGAAATCCTAAATCAGCAGGATCTATTTTAGATCCCGGCCTCAACAAGGCCACTGTCAAGAAGTCACATGCAAATACGGGAACCTTTTGGATGTCACCAATCGCTGGGTTTTGCCCAGATGAGATAGGTGTGCTAGTTTTCCACAGGAGGTTTTAGACAATGCTAGCACTTGGATTAAAATCTATATTAAAGAGATCTTTCTTTCTTTCTTTCTTTCTTTCTTTCTTTCTTTCTTTCTTTCTTTCTGTCTGTCTGTCTAGAACATTCATTCAAACTTCAGACTGGGGTTTCTTAAGATTCTGAATTGTACAAAATTTTCAGACAGTACACACACACACACACACACACACACACACACACACACACACACAAACACACACACACAGTTTTTACTTTATGGTTCATTATAATGTCCACAGGTTTATAACTGGGTATATTTATAATCCTGATAATAATCCACTACACCTTTTAGCATGTAGGAGACACATGAGAGATTTTGTCTCTATATAATGAAAGATCTGCTTGTGTGCTTTTTGTCCCTGTTGTCCTCGTCTCCTAAGCTTGTGGAGTCCTCGGCCCTTTTCTCACGCTTAATCTACACAATGATCTCTGTCTCATCTCCCTGTTCCCTTCCTCCCTCTCTCAGATCCCTCTCTCAGATCCCTCTCTCAGATCCCTCACTCAGATCCTTCCTCTCTTCCTCTCACATCCAACACAGTGAGAGGAATAAGGGCCGACCTTGAAGGAGAGGAGGAGTGGGCGAGGCTGTGGTTCTGAGAGTGGAGTGGTGCGGCGTCGGAGTGGCAAAAATTCATACTGTTTCTGAACAAACATGAAATAAAAAGCCTTGAAAGAGTGAGAGAGAAAGAGAGAGGGATGGGGAGGGGGGGCTCTTGCTATCATACACACTTAATGTGCACTCCTGGG
>NC_060899.1:14906953-14911953 GCF_014805685.1 Silurus meridionalis
GGTGCACACATTAGGAAAGAGAGTGGAACCATGAGCAGGAGATAAGAGCAGAATCGTAACAAAGCCACAAGCCAAAAACGCATGTGGAGAGTTTCCCAGGGCAGCAAATGCAGGTTTTGTGTTTAGTTTTGGGATTTCGTAACACTCCTCCTCTGTCATGTGATAAACCCCGATGTGAACACCTGAGCTTGGTGTTATGTTCATTTGGGCGTTTCCAGAAATCACACTCATTGTCCGCAGTCATCAAAGCACACGCAGAAAGGATTAAACCCAAAAAATCTATAACCATTAAGAGTTAAAACCAAGAAAACAAGGATTTGAGCTGATCTTGATTTATACGACTTATATAAATACACAAGCTATTTGAGGGGAAACCAGGAACAGGTGAACCCAATCAGGGAAACTAAACAAGACCAGGAAAAAGATGGAGCGCAAGGTTCAACATATCCACCCGTATCAGGTTCTTGAAAAAAACAACTGGAATTTGTCCAGCAGATACCAAATGTGATCTTCTAGTGCCCTTTAATGGTCTCCACTACAAAATCAGCCCAGGACTAGGATGCTCTGCAAACAGAAGAAGAACTTCGGAGAAGAACATCTGATCTGCCAGTTCCCGAAGGTGTTCTATTGGACCCTAATGGAATCAGATTTAAAATGCCAAATACACCAGTACAATTCCAATACTACGAAAACTATACAATTCCAATTATAACCATTAAAACCATTACCCTCATTCGATAAGAGGGACCGGTATTCCTGGATTTATAGTACCTTTGAGAAGTTTGTGGATACCTGACCATAAGCTGGGTATGTTCCACATTAAATTTTCATTATAATTTCCAATCTTCTGGGAAGAAGTTCCACTAGATTTTGTGGAGATTTCTCCTCATTCACACATAAGGGTGTTAGTAAAGTCAGGTAGGTGAGGTGTGGAGGCCTGGAGTGCAGTCAGCATTCAGGTTCATCCCAAAGGTGTTCAAAGCTCTTTAGCTGGAGATCTTTCTCATCTTCCAACCCAAGGAGCTGGACATTGTCATGCTGGAACAGGTTTGGGTCTCTTAGGTAAAAGGAGTGAAAGGAAACTTTCATGCTAAACCATTCAATGATGTTCCATACAACTGTGTGACTTCAAATGTGTGTTAACAGATTGGAGAAGAACCACATATGGCTGGAAAATTCCGGTTTCCTAGTACTTTTTTTCATATAGTTTAGATGGAATGGAAAATTAGTGGAAATATGTCCAAAGATCTGTAGAATATAACAGATTCTCCTTCAAATGTAATTGGATTGCATGTGGAAATAAAAAATACCTCGAGTAATGAACTTTTACTGAGATTAAACCTGAACGTCTTCATAAATGACATCAGTCTTCCAGTTTCTCCTGAAGTTCACACTGTGAATTTTTGTTGAAGGCCAATTTTCCAGGGAATTTAGAAAACTTTCTTTCAGTTCTAAGCGAAGAGTTTTATATATAAATATATATGATATCGTACGGGTTTGAATTCTCTGGTACAATTAGCGTAAAAATGAATTTCAGGGATGTCATCGAGTGGAGTTTTGGGAGAACTGGTATGAGATGAGAGTTTGGTGTTGGATTTCCGCAATCTAAAGAGCTCTGTATTTGAGAGAAAAAAAATGTCTCTTTGGTTTTTATATTTCACGACTTTATAATCTGAAAAACGTTTGCTGTTGGCTTCTGGTCATCATACGAATAAAAGGTAGATGCAAATGTCAGCATGTGGCACATCTAGAGCTTGTTTGATCTGTTTCTCATTCCTAATGTGCATCGTTGTCTGTGACTTTTCTTGTCGGTTCCTTTGGGACACGTGGCCTAAATACTGCCCCAGTTTACATTTCTAAATGTAAGCCATAAAAAAGAGACAAATCTTGTTAATGACTTTTTGTTGGCGTAGGCTTGATGTAAAGAAACAGGTAAAAATAAAATACGTAGGTCATGAAATACCACGACTTCTCTCAAGCGCTTTGGTTCTTGTTGAGGTTGAGAGGTCGAAGGTCACGTCGTATTCAATTCACAAAGCAGCTTTACAGAATGTAAGAATAATAGAATTATAGAAGATTCACTTATATTTAAATGGATTTATTCCTGATAAGTAAGTCAAATAAAACTCCCTTAGATGGTATGAGGAAGAAATCTTGAGAAGATCCAGAAACAAAAGGGGAACCTCATCCTCATCCTCAAAAGTGGGAGTTTAAATGGATAGAATGTTATTTTTTTAATTGTTTTTGTTTTTTACGATATTTGTAATGAAACATCATGAGAACCGGAGTGTGTGATTACGATTAATGGAATCTATCTATCTATCTATCTATCTATCTATCTATCTATCTATCTATCTATCTATCTATCTATCATATTCTTTCTCAGTAGTGAAGTTGTTCCTGTTCCACACACAAATTCCCACTCCAATGTGTTTATCTGTTAAGTATTTATTAAAGATAAACACATTTATTGAAATAAAACAGTAAAATACACTGAAACTCTGAAACACTCAAAGCCAGAACTTTCCTCCAGAGCATCTTTCATCTCAATGACGCTCAAAGACGAGTTCCACCAATCAGGGCGCTTCGTCACCGTGACGTCACGCGAACAACCCGGAAGCCCCGCCTAGTCAGAAAAACATGTTGCCCTGGGTTACGAACTTTCCACCAATCACAGCGAGGCAAAGCGACATGGACGAGCTCTGAGCTGCGGTTCTGAGGGAAAGCGTGTAGCAGCAAATAAAGCGAGAGAAAGAAACAGATTTAAGCCTTTTTTCCTCTTTTTTTTGTGGCAGGACATTTTCATCTTTCCATGATCAGTAATGACAATGCTGGGCATGTACGTGCCAGACAGGTTCGCTCTGAAGTCCTCCAAAGTCCAGGACGGAGTCGGGCTGTACACTGCGAGACGGGTCAAGAAGGTTTGTTCGATTTCTGGAGGAAAACAATAACAAAAATAACCGAAGGAAACATGAACGTTTTTTTTAACAGCAAACGAGGCTTTCTGTAGCGTGTATTAATCTCAGAACGTCTTCGAACCTCGTCCACACTCCAGCCTATAACATGCCTTCTCACTTTTCTGAGGTGCCACGTATATAGCGGAGGGAATGTTGCCGCATCTCAAACCGGTCCGTTCTTCCTCCACAGGCGCCCTACCTAGTGTACAGAGTGACGAGTTTCCCGCGCGCGCGTAGTGCACTAGGAAGGGCGCGTGACGCGATTTGGAAGTTGTTTGCTCGCTACCTTTAAAGGTGGCTGTGCTATATGTCCCTGTCACATGATTATTATTATTATTATTATTATTATTATTATTATTATTAATAATAATAATATTATTATCATTATTATTATTATTATTATTATTATTAAATCTCAAATACTCAATTAAATACTTTATTAATTAATTAACATTTATTATTATCATTATAATGTTTTATTAATTATATATTTTGTTTATTTATATATTTATTTTAATTATTTTTTTATATTTATTTTTTTGACAAAAAATACACAAAGTGGTTTTGCATAAACATCTTCATAATTATTATTATTATTATTATTATTATTATTATTATTTATTATATTATTGATAATAATACATCTCAAATACTTAATTAATTAATTAATTAATTAACAATTATTATTAATATAATTTTTATTAATTATATATTTTGTTTATTGATATATGTATTCTAATTACTATTTATATTTATTTCTTGACACAATGTGGTTTTGCATAAACATCATCATAATCATCATATTATTATCTTTTCATTACTATTATTTACTTTTGTTATTTAAGAATGACATAAAAAAAATTAAAAATTCTCAGAAATACTATTTAGAGATGTACAAATATAGAATATATATGTATATGTGTGTGTGTGTGTGTGTGTGTGTGTGTGTGTGTGTGTGTGTGTGTGAGTGTGCACTTGTGTATTAATTGTGAAGCCATCGTGTGTATCTGTGTGTTTCAGGGGGAGAAATTCGGGCCATTTGCGGGCGAGAAGAGGATGCCTGGTGATCTGGATGAGAGCATGGACCCGAGGCTGATGTGGGAGGTAGTGAGACCTCACAGCACAACAATACTCTGAGTTCAAAACAAAACATAAAAAAACGTATAAAACAAATAGCTCTGTCTGTCTGTCTGCCTTTTTGTCTGCCTGTCTGTCTGTCTGTCTGTCTGCCTGCCTGTCTGTTCGTCTGTCTGCCTGTCTGTCTGTTTGTCTGTCTGCCTGTCTGTCTGCCTGTCTGTTTGTCTGTCTGTCTGCCTGTCTGTTTGTCTGTCTGTCTGCCTGTCTGTTTGTCTGTCTGTCTGTCTGTACAACACAATACAAAACAAACAAAAAAAAGGTTTCCATGTAAAAAGTGATGAGAAATATTGTTAAAGTTGTTCTGACCTTGACCATCCCCTACCAAGGTGTATTCGTGACTCGCTTCCAGAATTCCCCGGATAGACTTTGGATCCATAGACAAGGTCTGTCAGTGTGGACACGGCCTAGATCAGAAGTACTCCGAAAAAGTGTCTAGGAGCGCTGAATGCTGTGCTTCGGGGCAGAAACGTTTGACTGGGCATCTCTGGGTGAGGGGGTAATCAGAGCAGGCATGTAGACCGTCTTCTCAGTTCAATTCCACTCAGCCTACGTCGTCTCCGTAATAATGGTTTTGCCTGCCAAGCAGCACCGCGGGCACATGGCGCAAACCCCCCACCCCCACCACCCAAAAAAAAAAATTTCCCTTTCCCTACTTCAGCTCTCCCAATATTTGCCCTGCGAGATTTGGGTTTTATTTTCAGCTCCGTAACATTTTAATTAGAGCCTGCATCAGCCGGGGCTTGGCCGCATTACCGAGGTGATTTATCCGTCTGTCGGAACGGCGTTCTCGGACGCGTCTGCGTACAGTACGTTTAAATCTTAAATTACAGTCCTGCGCGAATGCACGCTCTGATACCCGGTCACGGCATGTAATCTGCTAACCGTACCACGCTCTTATTTCACTGC
>NC_060899.1:14916953-14949453 GCF_014805685.1 Silurus meridionalis
ACTGCATACGGTATGGAGGGGAAAATCAGGTGTCTTCATACTTTTGTCCACGATTCCTTGGTGTTTGGAAAGAAATTGCTGTGGACTGATCCGTTTGTGTTTGTGTGTGTGTGTGTGTGTGTGTGTGTGTGTGTGTGTGTAGAGTCAGCGATAAAGCAGGAGGACCACCTGTGTCTGCTGTGTGAGAGCAGCTTCCCCAGTGAGGAGGTTCTGGCTGAACACCTTCAGAGTTTACATCAGAGAGCCAGCGCCGAGGACAAGGAGTTCAAGTGCCGCAACTGTGGCAAAGAGTTCCCCGTTAAACAGGCCCTGCAGCGCCAGTCAGTACACACACACACACACACACACACACACACACACACACACACCATTCAGGATCAGCTTTGATAGTTTTCAAATTCATACTCAATATCAGCGTATTTCATATAATTCACTTTGAGGTGTTTATGTTTTGTGATTGTGTGTGTGTGTGTGTGTGTGTGTGTGTGTGTGTGTGTGTGTGTGTGTGTTCAGCGTTCTCCACTGCACTGAAAGTTCTGCCTCGGCCGGAGATGCTTCCCGAGTTCACCAGTGTGCTCTATGTCACTGCTCCTTCAGCTCCGAATCCAGGTACTACACACACACACACACACACACACACACACACACACACACACACACACACACGGAATGAGCGTCTTGTGCATCAAAAAACGAGTGTGTGTGTGTGTGTGTGTGTGTGTGTGTGTGTGTGTGTGTGTGTAGCTTTGAACAGCACAAGGAAGCATGTAAAGGAGAAGCCCGGTTTGCGTGTAAGGCAGAGAGCTGTGGGAAAAGGTTCAAGAGCAAAGACGCCCTGAAGAAGCACAAAAGCAACGTACACACAGGTACAATCCACACACACACACACACACACACACACACACACACACACACACACACGAAAACACACACAATTTACAGCTTAGTGTCAATATTTATACTTAAACTAAGCTCCAAAGGTTGCCAGATTGTGACCAGAAATGTGAAAATCTTTTTCATTAAAAACATTTATTGTTTTGATATGATATAATTATATTGTAACAAGTATATAATTATAATACATTATATAATATATCCACTATATAATACTTAATTTAATATAATATATATTATTTAATATAATATTTGATGATATTTGATTATTCGTTTAATTAAAAAAAAACAAGAAAAAAGGTTTCCACCTTATAAAACACACTATTTGGACAAAAGTATTGGGACACCAGCCTTTTTTCAATATGTGCTTCTTCCCCAAACTGGTACCACAAAGTCTCCTTGTGAACAAAGCTCCATGAAGAGCCCTGGTTCTTTCTGTAGGTTGGGGTGGAAGGTTTCGAATGAAACATATAATCCCGATTTCTGATATCTGAATATCTGATTTCTCGCTCAGGATTTTGTTATCTTTCTCTCGGTTCAATCAAAGCCCCTTTCTCACTGTTTCTTTACCGATTTCTCTCCTTCCTCTCATATATTTGTTTAAACGGAGAAACCGAGGCATTTCTCGCCTCGGCTCGGATCAACACGTTACCCGATACTTTAAATACTTTTCTACAACCGTCTTTGGATCCAGCAAAGACCACACACGTATATGTACACGTCGGGATCCAGGGATTGGTTTTAAAAGCAGGTAGAAGTCAAATAAATGAAAGCATTGTTACTGAAAACGCTCCAGAAAACAAAAAAGAAAACAGCTGCTGATCGACCTTTGACTTTTGCTCAATGTTCGTCTCCCAGCAGACCCAGCTGCCTCGTTTGATTCATTAGGCAACCTTTTTGTTATCATAACGCCGTTCCGGCCGGCCGTGCTACCGTCTGTCCTGAAGAACCATTCTGCCGCTGATTCATTTTGCGTGTGTGTGTGTGTGTGTGTGGTGTGTGTGTGTGTGGTTTCTCTGCAGGCGGCACTCGCAGTAAGCTCATATGCACCATCTGCAATAGAAAATGCTCGTCTTCAGTCAACCTGCAGGAGCACCGCAAGGTCAGCCACGTCTCCTCCCCTCCATCCTCTCCTTTCTTCCTTTCTTCCTTTCTTTCTTTCTTTCTTTCTTTCTTTCTTTCTTTCTTCATCCCATCTTCTGTTCCTTCCATCCCTTCTCTCCACTTCCCCTTGCGTCGTCCGTCTGAATCTTTGCTCCATCCATCCCTCCGCCTCACTTGCTTGTATCCGTGCAAATCTTTTTTATTTCTTCCCTTCCTCCGAGTCTGCAATTCTTCTTTTTCTCCTCCTTATTTCTTTTCTCCTTTTCTTTGTCATTCTAATGGCTCATGTTCCAGCTTTTTCCAAAAATATTCGTCCCTCGCAGCAAAAAACGTTCCCCACTTTCACATCGGCCCTCTCAGTAGGGAACCGGCTTTATGGTGACGCTCTGACTTTTTTTTTTGGTATTTTTTTTTCCCGCCTGTGCGAGTAGAAAAGGTCGTCTTCTGTTTCACCGACTCGTCCCCGAGGCTCTCGTGAAACGTAAGAGTCGGAGGGAGCAGAGTATCAGCCGTTAGTCCTGGCGTCAGGATTCCTGCTCGCAAACGGGCGCATTTGGAACTCGGAGAGAAATTTCTAGAATCTGATGAGAATTAGGTTAAAAACAAAACGTACCATTTTTTATACATTAAATATTTCAGGCACAATTTTTTCTTATTCTACTTGGCCAATATACCAGCTATCAAGCATTCAAGAACAACAGATAACAATTTTTATTTTAAACAATTTTAAATACAATGCCTGATTGGTTAAAAAATATATAAAATAATATTGTAGAATATTTTATAAAAAATAAAATATATACAAATAAAATAGAATAAATCAAATGAATGCAATACACTTTTTATTATATTGATTAAATTGAGTAATTGATTAAAATTTGTTTAAAATTACATTGATTTAATAAAATTAAATAAATGGAAAAATTCAATAAAATATTTTACATTTGTAAGACCCCATTTGGGTAATGTGTATGTGTGTGTGTGTGTGTGTGTGTGTGTGTGTGTGTGTGTGTGTGTGTGTTTAATATTAAATGTAAATTGTCAGGATTTTCTCCTTTTATAAGGGGGTTTACCTAAAATGCTAATGAATCCATATCGCTAGCATTATCAATGGATAATATTTAATATTTAAGTGGCGTGACTTTTTTTTAACACAGACAGATAATATTTAAGGTGGAATTTGTTGATTGGCACATCGATAGTTATATTAAGCACAATACAAATTGAAATATACCTGTCAAAGATATTCCTCTAGCTATCAACTCCTGCAATGAAATTCGATCCTGACTCATTTATTCAATTTATCGTCTCCTGCCCAAACGAGCCCTACCACAAAGTCTGTCTCTAAACGCCCCTGTGCTTCTCAGGACACTGCTACTCCTCTTTTTTTTCTTGCTTTTTTATGGCCATTTCAATTCCACCAATGACTTTGCCACATGTTTGGTGTGCTGAAACAGATGTGATTGAGGCCTGGGCTGTTTGTTTTCGCCATCTCCTGTCCCATAGCTCACCCGAAATGACTAAATGTCTAAATGTCTGGAGCTTTAGGACCCAGGGGGGGAATTGATGCTCTCTAACTTTCATCGCTCCACTGCGGACGTAACTCAGGCAATATTAGCGCCGTGCTAGCTCGCTTGCGCTGATACCGTCTGTAGGGGTGGCTCTTGAAAAAGGAAATTTTGGAAAAATTGTCCATTAATAAAATATTTCAACTACCTTCGAGGTTTTTTCAATGACTAACGTACTGAATTGTTTTGTTCCGATTACACTACAACAATTTTCACAACAATTCCACTTATTAGATGAACTGAAATGCAGGTATAATATATATAAACATACTATATATATATTTATACAGTAAACGTATTATAAAAGTGCATGAATGTCAGAGGCAGTTACACTATTATCATCATAAGAAACAATGTAAGTGTACAAAACGGAGACATTAATGCACAATGCAGTCTTTATAAGTAGTGTTACGTTGACTAAGTTGGATGTAGAGGTCATCATTTGTTTAAAAAGGAGTTCAGTAAGCTGACAGTTAAGCAGAAGAAACTGTTCCTGAGTCTGTTGGTGCAACAGGGAAGGTTCCTATACAGTCTCCCAGATGAAGGAGTAAACAGTCCATGGCTGGGCTGAGAGGTGTCTTTTAGAATGTTTCTCACCTTTCGTAGGCAGTGTTTGTGGTCTTTTTTTAATCTGTTTATAGTTCCATTTGTTGTGTGTGTGGAATGCCTGCAGAAGTTAGCTTGCATAACAGCAGCTATAAACAGTTATTACTTATCTTTCACTGTTGAAGCAAATTTGACAAGATAAATTGTAGGTAATTGTTATAGCTCTTAGTAATAAAGCACTGACACTACAGACCCCATCCAAAAATTTTTAAATAAGCATCTTCTTACTTCAATAATTAGAAAAGCAGAAAGCAGAAGTTTTTTTGGGGGGGCCATGCACCCACGATTCAAAGGTTTCGACCATAAACCTACATCCAAATTGGGCCCAAAGTCGATTTAATAGTGGCATCGGAGCTTTAGCTGCACTTGATCCAAATTTGGTTTGAATGTTCCTTAGACTTTCCACAATCAGTGTGCAAAGTCTACAATTTATCCAACACGATTCTATAGACTTCCTTATACATTCCTGCCAGAAGAAAGGAGATAAAAAAGAAATATACGAAAAGGAAAAAATGACGAAGTGGTAAAAATGGTAGTTCAGATGGTGGATTTCTAAATATTTCTCATGATTTGAAATCCCGGCACCATTGGGCTTTTGAGGCGTTTGGATGAAGGCGTTGTGAATAAAGACCTTTACAAAATGGCACACCTGGTGCTTGGCCCCCTATGTCGCACGAATTGAACGAAAGGATTGGAATCATGTATGAGCCTCAATTCAGGGCATCCTTACCTTTACAGTGCTTGTTTTCTGACTTTAAATTGTCCATAACTGTAGGAAAAATTCTATTCCCATTGGGATTGAACCCAATGCTACTTCGTTGTAACTCGATGTAAAAAGCCCCATTTCAGTCATTTATTAGGTTCTTAACTTTGTCCTAATTCCGAACAAAAGCGTGAGTTAAACTCTCAGCTTTTACGCTCTTGTGATGAGAAAATGACAAAAGCACAGGATTTTCAGTGAAACTCAATCAACAAGACGGAAAAATGTTTAAGTCCGTCCACATAAAACCCATTTGTTCTCAGGACTTCACACAAAGGCGTTGTTTTATCTTTACTGCTAAGAGGCTAAACGCGTTTTTGTAGCTTCACGAAAAGATACGAGGCTCAGTGTTCCGGCACGGAAACGACATCGTTTGCGAATCCACTTCACCGTTATCTTCCCGTATTGAATATTCCATGAGCACAAGGTTCTGTGTGCAAATTCCCTGTTGATAAAAAGGACAGATGGAAGAAAGAGAAATATTGGCTGGGAAAAAAAGACAAAAGCCTTTATTTGAGTCAAACTCTAAATGTGCCAAAAGTTAGCAAGCTAAGACACATCACTGTTCTACAAATATTATCGTTCGATTGAATGTATTTTCTGAGTCTGGAGGGACGTGGACTCCATCGTTTATTTCATTGTTAAAGAAGTTTAAAGTGTCTGTTGATCTTGACCTCCTTTTACCACAGCGAAAATGTCACCTTCATGCAGTATATCACTACCACAATTTATCCATCGCTTGAGCTTGTGTGGTCCGTTCCATCCTCCACTCGAGAGAGACATGCAGGCGTTATCGGGTGTTATTGTATCGGGCGGGGTAGCTGTTTGAACCCTGGGGATAGAAAAGTGGCCATGTATGCCTGGGAGACGCTTTTAAAACCTCTGTGTCCTCTTTGGATGGTTGATCCAAGCACCTGAGGGGGGTTTGAATACACCCCGCAAATTAAATTGCCCCGCACATGCTCTGGGACTTACCGAAGTCGAGTTTAGACGCGGGAGATGATGTGGCAGCGTGAAATTGGTTTATGTCGCATGAATGAGATACTGTGTATATACCGTATGTCTCAGGCTTCACCCTGAGAACATTTGGCAACTTACTGTACATTCCGCATCCAGAGCGACTTACAATTCTCATTCATACAACTGAGTAGTTGAGGGATAAGGACCTTGCTTAAGGAAGCAAGCAAGCAATTCCAGTGGTGTTGGGATTTGAACTCATGACCTTCTGGTCAGAAGTCCAACATCACAACCACTGAGCTACCCATTACCCGGAAAACTTCTCCACAATTTGATCTTGAAAATTTCCACCCACTATCTTTCCTATCTCTTTTGACAGAATAGAAGTTGGGGCAAACGTGGTCTGAGGTACATTATTGCGAAACGTTTCCAAACACGTGACGTGGACCTCAACATCAAGCTGCTTTAGAACACACTCTAAAAAAAGAGTATCCGCCCTCTATCCGCCGCTATCCGCCCTCTTCTGCATACCTGAACGATCAGGCATGACATTCAGACCAACTGCCTAATATTACGGTTCCTATTTTGCTGCCAAAACAGTCATGACCCAGTCGATGCAAACCCATGCATCAACAGCATGAACTTCTTTAGCAACTTGATCTACAGGAGCTCCTCTGTTGGATCGTACCACACGGACCGGCCTTCCTTCTATCTGTCCCCTGTTTACTGCTGTTCCTTCCTTGGAGCACTTTTGATAGATACTGACCACTGCATTTTTTTCTGCTTCTAACACATCAACTTTCAGGACAAAATGTTCACTTGCTGCCTAACAAATATATCCACCCACTAACAGGTGCCTTGATGAAGAGATAATCAGTGTTATTCACTTCACTGCTCAGAATGTTATAAGGTCATGATGTTATGCCTGATCGGTGTAGAAACCTCATCATTTCTTAAATCAAATCATGATTACACTAAAGGTTTTTTCAGGACACGCTGCGCTGCATTGCTCGTTATTACACAATGTAGACTGTATAGTACTCTCCAGAAACCTAATGATTAATATTTTCTCCCAGAAACGAATACGTTCCATTTTAAATGTCCTAATGGAGTATTTCCTTTCCCCTTCTCGCATTTTTCTGATTGTGAGTGTGTATGCTAAGGAATAAAGAACGTTCTCATTATTATATTTCACTTTCAGATCCACGAGATATTCGACTGTCCTGCATGCGACAAAAAGTTCATCTCGACCAATCAGTTGAAGCGCCATATGATCACACACTCAGGTATGTTTCGAACAGACAGAGAAGAGGGAAAAGTCTACTGGGAAACCATGTACACTTTGTGTAGACATTTGTGTGTGTGTGTTTGGCAAACCAGAGAAGCGACCGTACACCTGTGAGATCTGCAACCGCAGTTTCAAGCGATTGGACCAGGTGACGGCTCATAAAATCATCCACAGTGAGGACAAACCGTACAAGTGCAAGCTGTGCTGGAAGGAGTTCGCTCATCGCAACGTCTACAAGAACCACAAGAAGGTGTGTGTGTGTGTGTGTGTGTGTGTGTGTGTGTGTGTGTGTGTGTGTGTGTGTGTGTGTAAGACCATTTAGAGTGTATGTCCCTCCCTGCGCCCAGGCTCCTTGCACTAGCATGACCCCTGGCCAGGATCAAGAGCTTACTAAAGATGATGAATGACCGAATCACTGAAGCATGTCACCATTATTTCATAATCCCAGAAGCACAATTAGCTCGAGCTGATTGGGATTAATTGTTCGATTCCATATCATTACAGAACCCTAAGTCTTGGCACCCTACACTTATATAAATATATATATATATGTGGACTGTAGATGTACTGTAGACTTTATTGACAAAAACCTAATCAAGGCTGTTGAAAGCAACTCCAGGAAGTCTTGAACAACATCAATTATA
This sequence comes from Silurus meridionalis, assembly GCF_014805685.1. Taxonomy (NCBI): domain Eukaryota; kingdom Metazoa; phylum Chordata; class Actinopteri; order Siluriformes; family Siluridae; genus Silurus; species Silurus meridionalis. Next base: position 14,924,775 of record NC_060899.1, read on the forward strand.
GCATGAGAGTGTGGCTACATAAAGCTGTCAGCCAGTGGCTCCGGATTTAATACACACATCACCAAAGCCGATATCACGCAAGAAAAATGGACTGAAGTCCAAGGTTAGAATTGCGCAAAACTGAGGCAAGACTGTTTAAGGCAAACTCCAGAGATAGAATGAGGAAGAGATGCTGAAGCAAATACGGTGCCAAAATAAGGTGGTGTCAAAAAGTTTTGTGACTAGCTTTGTTTACAAGCAAGGATCTCTTCAATGGTGTCAAAACCTTTGAGCTAAATCTTCATCTTCAGGAGGAGGGCAAAGTCCACAGGAGCCAAATCCGACGAGTAGGGTGGGTGCCGAAGTGAGATCACGTTGTTGTCCTTAATGAAATCTCAGACGTGGTAAGAATAGCACCGCATTAGCACAAGACGATGCGTTTTGGCACACCGACTTATGAAGGTCGGTGCTCCCTGTGACTGTGCGTTCAGCCTTGTGCTGCCATCTGTTGCCGTATTACAAAACTAGTCTCGAGGCTTTTTGATTCCACCTCTTAGAAGATGGAAGAGGCACATCCAGACGGACAGATTGCTGGTGAAATAAGGAGCTCTAAGCATCTTATCTTAATGGGGATCATCAGTCCAATCAGCTACTGTGGAGCCCAAGCTAAAGCTGCAGCCAAGCCTTGACCCCTTCTGAGCCCTCATGACCTTTGACCTTCACTCCTGTGGAGAGTGTCAATCCTTAAACCGCCCACAGCTCAGGGTTCAGAGAAAGACTCTTTACGAGAAATGGCTGTTAAACTATTAGCAGTGCAATTATTAGGGGTCCAAGCACTTGGAATATGGTACTTCATTGTTGCTTCTCATTCACTCTCTTTTATTCTCTTATTCTTTGAAGTACTTTTTCAAATGATCTCTCTCTGTCTATCTCTTTTTCTCTCTCTCTGTCTCATTTCCTTTTGCCTCATCTTTCTTCATACACTCTCAGAGAAGTTTAGAAAATGAGAGAGAGAGGGAAAGAATGAGAGAAATGGTTGTTAATCTTTTAGCAGTGCAATTATTAGGAGTCCAAGCACTTGACGAACATTTTTATAACTGAGGGATTATTGTTTTTTCATTTTTTTAAATAGTCTCTCTCTCTCTCTCTCTCTCTCTCTCTCTCTCTCTCTCACACACACACACACACACACACACACACATTTTTTTTCTTTTCTTCTCTTTTCCTACCATTAGACACACTCAGAAGGAAGTTCAGAGAGAGGGAGAGAGAACGTGATAGAGAAAAAGAGAGATAATAAAATAAATGTCTGTTTATTAGCAGTGCAATTTTTGAGAAGGGGCCAAACACTTGAAATATGTTTTTATAGTACGGTAATCCCCCGTTTTACTGCGGTTTGATTCTCATGCCCCGGTTTATCTTGGAATTCCATTTGCCACATTACTAATTAGTTTGGCTGATTTTCCCGGTCTCTAGCACGATAGACCAAAAAACTTATAGGGAATTGTTTTTATGGAGTTTTAGGTTGATATAATGAAATTTATTAATGAAAATATAATTATTAATTCTAAAATGAAGTAAAATGTTAATACAGTACAATACTGTATACTTAAAATAGCATTTTTGGTGTGGCGTCCGTTTATCACGTTTTTTTCGTTTATCGTGGGTGGTTTTGGAACGTAACCACCGCGATAAATGGGGGATTACTGTATCTTGATTACCCTAGTATTGGTGAATGAAAGATTTTCTTACACACATTCTTTCTTTCCTTCTCTCTATTTTCCTTCAGACACACTCCGAGGAAAGGCCGTTCCAGTGTGAGGAGTGTAAGGCTCTATTCCGGACACCGTTCTCCCTCCAGCGCCATCTCCTCATCCACAACAGTAAGATACACATCTTTTTTTTTTGTGCGTGTGGTGTGTTCTGGGAACATCCTTGTTTCCGTTTGCCTTGCTAACATCAGTTTTAGATTTCTTCTGTCAGCATGAGAATGAATGTTATAATGGTTTGATGATTTAAGCATTAGACAGCATCACTAAAGAACATAGCACGTGCTATACAGAACACTGCTGATGTAATCCAACACTTACATGAGTGCTAATGGATCAGACAAGCGCTAATGTCACGCCCAGCGCTCACCACAGATTCAATATAGGCTGTGTTTAAACTGCAGGAACCTTTCCAGAAACTTACAACCTGCTTTCAGGAACTCAATGGCGTGTGAACTTCTTAACGTTCTTTATTTAAGGGCGGTGCGGTAAACAGTGAAGAACAATTGGTGGCCAAACGGCATGGTCGCTTTGAGGTCAAAACACACAAGGGCTGTGTCCCAAATTATATTGTTCCATATCAAATAGAGACACTACAAGTAAGAAAGATAGATAGCTGAAACTTCATTAGCAGTTGTCTGGCAACAATTCTCTTTTTTCAAATGTGTGTAAGTTCCAGGAACACATTTTCTTGAATGATTTTAGGTCAAATTTGATGCATTTATCTAACACTAATGTTTTAATTGGAATGCAGTTCAAATATTTAAATCTCAAGAAATTCAAGAAAAGTTTGAATTCTTTAAACATGGGCCCTGTTCCAAATGGCTTCCTATTTGCTCACTACTTACATAGCAAGGAGCCATATTGGTCCTAGGGTAGTAGCCAAACAGTCAGGAATATCAAGAATGAAAAAAACTGAAATACAAATATCATTGACTGCTTAAGTTATTGGTTTAGAGAAAACAATAAAATTGTCAGAAATATCAATATTTACCTCAGATATTCTAAAAAATGTCATAATTATACAAACAATCGGCTGCTGAAGGTACAGTGATGGTGAAAACAAAATCAAATTGACATAATATCAACATTTATCTCAGACATGTTTGTAAATTATTTTAATAATTAGTAAGATGGTGCTTTTTTTTATAATGAAAACCACACTGTAATTCCACTTAGCACTGACTGCTAAACATCCAGCGGTGTTAGAAATGAGTGAGAAACATCAGGGATATCAACATTTACCTCAGATATTTTTGAGAAACTGCTTTTGTGACCAAAAGATTGCACCAGAATGTTGCTTAGCACTGAAAGGTAGACTGGTGCAGGAAATGCGACGAAATGAACATTTACCTCAGAAATGTCTGTAAATTATTTCGAAAATTCTTTTTATGATGTAAACCACACTCCAGTTACACTTAGCACTGACTTCCCAAAGGGAAGGTGATGGTGGAAACAGGTACATCAACATTTACCTCAGATTTACCTCAGAAAATAATATTTCTGATGAAAACGGTTGGATTTTTGAGAAACATGGCCATTGAATCAAAAGACGTCAAATCAATCATGAATCAAAAAACATGTTACTGTGTGATGTATGTCTGAGTATATATATGTGTATGTGAGTGTGTGTGTTTTAATGTCTGTATGTATGTATGTGCATGTATGAATGAGTGTGTGTGTGTGTGTGTGTGTGTGTGTGTGTGTGTGTGTGTGTGTCTGTGTGTCTGCGTTTTGTGTTTGTTGTATATATGAGTGTATATGTGTATGTATGTGTGTGTCTTGTTTGTCTGTCTGTATGTGTGTGTGTGTGTGTGTGTGTGTGTGTGTGTGTGTGTGTGTGTGTGTTTGTATGAGGGAAGCCACCAGGATGGAACTGCCCTCTGCCCCGCCCCCGGTCTAGACCGATGACACAGAGATTATAGAGCCGCAGGCATTTCCTGCTGTCCTTCCCTGGGGGCTGATGGCTGTGCCCTCTGCTCCTCAACCCTCTGTCCACCCAACCCTGCAGGACTCTCCCTGTAATGGTCTTCCCTGTAATGGTCTTCTCCATCACACACACACACACACACACACACACACACACACACACACACACAGAAAGAAGAGAAAGGTAGATGAGCATTCCATGACTTCAGCAAAAATCTTGATGTCACTGAATGTGTGTGTTTGTGTGTGTATGTGTGTGTATGTGTGTGTGTGGGTGTGGGTGTGGGTGTGGGTGTGTGTGTGACACTTTGCCGTGCTTTTTGTAAAACTTGCCTTCTTCACTAGTTGGAGATTTCTTTATGATCCAGTTCATCTCAAAACAGGATTTAGGTGCGGTGACTGGGCAGGCTTCTTCTGTTAAAGCCAAAAAATGTCACATTTGGACTTTCTTCCAGTCATTTACTGTCTAATTCTTGAGTTTGGAACATGCATGTATCTCAGAAACCTATAAACAAAATTATGGACTACTGACGCTGCATCTGGATACTCTGCGCACACACATACACACCCTCACAATTTTTAATAACACATGGACAACACCGGATCTACTGCACATCTGCAGGAGTTTGCACATAAATATTTTGTATATTTCGCTTTACGCAAAACATTTTATATACTGTATGTATTTGATTTCAGGTTTGTATCTCACCCTTTGTATACACACATCCCTTTTTTTCTATCTTCTTGCTTTTTTGTAAGTTTGTCATTTATTTAGTTTTTATGTCCGTTATAAATGAAACCACAGGCTGCTGGAGGATTCACAGAGTAACACATTCAATGTATGGTGTAAGCGAATGTTTTCTAGACATACGACAATAAATTCTCGAGTCTTGTAATGAAAAGAAACACAATAAATATCTAGATTTTTTTCCCCTTTTGGACATAAAGGGTGTATATTTTATCGGGGTCTGTGGTACATCTCGTCTGATTGGTTTGAGCGATTCCCTTTACTCTGATCGATTAGTTAACCGGATCTGTAAGGAATTTAACAATTTAACTTTAATTCTTTATAAAAAAAAAAAAAAAGAAAGAGAGACGTTGCGCAACAGTAATAAGTGATTCAAGATGCATTTTATTTTTGCACACGAACAAAAAAGAAAAAAATCCCGCCGCACGATTCGTAGCCGTTTGGAGTCTGATCCAAACCATAAAGAGCGTGATGAATGTAGGAAACACTTTCACATCGAAGAGATTGCGAGGCGGCGGTCGATCCTGCGGCGGCGGTTAGAGAGACTCGCGCCAGCAACCAGAAGGGTGTGAGGTCACATCCCAGGACTCCTCGAACAAGAATTACATCTTCCTTTTGAGCGATCGTAGGAATTAGGGATCGTGTAATCATTTCTCAAAAGATAAACGTGATCCCTGGTGGATAAATAAATTTTTTTTTTTATAAATTTTTTTAAATTAAAGATTTTTGATACTGACTTTTCTATATCATGTTAAATGCAGTTTTTCCTAAAAGCGCCATGCGAGGAAGTGAGCCAGGCTCTGGAATAGTACTCCCTGTATGGTTTTTATTGTTTGTAACCCAAAGCAGAGTTTTAGCAGACACACAGTCGTTTTTTTTTTTCCGTATTCTTGTGGAACGTTTCCATTATTTTGTGGTGTTCTATAAAATCGAAGCGAGGGCGAGGCAGGCTTTTGAAGGGGAGCCTTTAAGCCACTGTGGCTTCAAGAAAGAATTGCATAGACCCTTTACTTCAGTTGTATTTGACGTCCACCCCATTTTACTTTTTTTCTATCCCTATCCATCCTCCCTCCCACCTTCCACCACCCTTTACCATACACGAGTGCAGACTTTCTCGTGTCCTTCAAAAAAAAATTTAAAAAATGAAACGACAGAGAGAATAATGGAACGATTTCCAAAGCTAGACAGACACTTTGGGGAGGAAAGTGGCTCTCATAAAAGACGTCGGGACACAAAAATGCCAGCTTCGGCGAGCAGCACAAAAGCAGCCGGCCATCTTTTGTGCTGGGACGAGGACGAAATTTGTTCCCATCTCGCATCTCGTCTGTGTTTTCTGCTTCCAGGTGAGAGGACTTTCAAGTGCGATCAGTGCGACGCCACGTTTAAGCGCAAGGACACGCTGAACGTGCACATACAGGTGGTGCACGACGGACACAAGAAGTACAAGTGCGACCTGTGCGAGAAAGCCTTCGTCACGCCCTCCGTGCTCAAGAGCCACAAGAAGGTACTGTGTGTCCCAGAAGTTTTTTCTAATACCATCTTTTTGGCCAGACACTTTTCAACTGTTTTTTCACCTAGAGGTTGATTGATCAGTTTTGGGGATTTTTCGGCACCGATTGCTGGCAAAAATCCATACCGATAGTTTTTCCGGGTTGCATAGATTTTGCAATTCCAATGACAAGATGTGTCATGACAAGCAATGAAAAAATAAGAAAAAGCAGCTGGTGAAGGAACCTTTAACATTACATTTGGCCTTTTTCCAGAACGACTTACATACACTTGAGCAGCTAGGGGGTTAAGGGCCTTGCTCCGGGGCCCAGAAGTGGCAGCTTGTTGTGTCTGGGATTTTAACTCATGACTTTCAGATCCAAAGTCTAATGCCTTAACCGCTAAAATACCACCTCCCCTAATCAACCCTCAGTCCCCTCAACCCCTGTTTGTACCTCAGGCCTCCTCACCTCACCTACAGCAGGAGGTGTAATGCTGAGCACCTACCTGTAAACCAGTGCTGGTGCAGCACTACTCCAAAACACAGGGACTCCTACTCCCTTCTGTTTTTATTTTATCTTGTCATGAACATTTAGGAATTTTTTTTTTTTTTTTACATTTTAATATACTCTCTCACACGGGGCGAATCCTGACAGCAGGTCTGTTAGTCGGGATTTCCTGTTCACTCTCCCGCCGGCCGAACGCAGACTGAAAGGCACCGGTCTATCAGAGCTTTCAAAGCCTAGTGGAGATTAAAAGCAGCGAGCTCTGACAGCTCACGATCAGATTTAAGATCAGATGGTGCGATGCGATGCGATGAGGCGAGGCATCAGGATGCAGGAGGGAATTTAAGAGGGAATTCGGAGGGGTCAGCTGTCAGTTCCTGTCAAATGCAAACAAATTCAAAGAAGCTGTAAACAGAAAAGAACTGCTCATGAAACGAATTCTTATGGCTGAGCAAAAGTTCATTGAGAGTGCAAAAGTTTGGACACCCCAAAGACATCATGAGGAAAATCACATTTCCTGTGTTTGAGATAAATATTCTGGAAAACTCACCTTAGCCTTAATAATAACCTGTGCAGTTTTTGCATCTGATATCAGACTTTCTTTCCTTTTTTCTTTCTTTCTGTCCTTTATTTTTTAAACCTCATTCCTTCCCTCCTTACTTTTTTATCCTTCATTATCCCAATTTTATGTTCATGTGTCCACAAACACGTTGTTGTGTTGTTATTGGTTTCCATGTCGTTCTCAGACGTTCCTCTTGTTTCTGATAGACTCACACCGGAGAGAAGGAAAAGATCTGTCCGTACTGCGGTCAAAAGTTCGCCAGCAATGGGACCCTGAGGGTGCACATTCGCAGCCATACAGGTCAGTGCGCACACATACACACACACACGCTCCAGAACACATGGTTGTCTTCGATGTAGAGTGTCTATGGAAAATGCCAGGTGACCTCAGAAACCTTGACTGTAGGTTCAAGTCACATCATAACATACTCAAGTCACCCTGTCACATGACTATAATGCATCTGATCTAAAGGGGCAAGCTCGGCTAGATTGGACTGCATAGAACGCCCCGGTAACACGCAATAATCAGTAGATACGTAACGATAGAGACTCTGATTTATTGATCAGAAGCTCAAAGCTTCAAGTCTCGCCACTGCTGAGCTGCCACAGTCGGGGCCCTTGAGCAAGGCTCCTAACCTTCTTTGCTCCAGGGCCCCTGTATCATGTCTGACCCTGTTTTCTGACCCCCTGCCTTTCCTTTGCTGGGGTATGTGAAGAGTTTCATAGTGTTGTAATAAATGCTGTCCTACTTCTTCTTCTTCTCCTTCGTCTAAATGGACTCCGAAACTCGGCTCTTGTAATGGAAATGAAGTTTGTCTCGTTTATCGCCACACTAATAGAGATAAATCTCCGCAGGGCGTCCATAATCGAATGAATGTCAATTGATTTTTTTTTCAAGTCGGGATTTGCATGTGGAAGTACGGCTCCCCCAGAGGGACACATAGAGCGCCGCTGTCCCTGTGCCCAGAATGACATGGTGTCCTCACAATGGAGGTCCAGACATTCCTCCAGGCTGCTATAGCAACATGCTCTTAAGCAGGCCACAAACACACGCACACCCACACATATGCACAAATATATAAACACACACATGCACATACATACACTAAAAAACACTTTCTAATTGGTTTGAAATAAAAAATCTTTTTTTTCTCTCTATTTCTGCTTTCTTCCACCCCTCCCTCCTGTTTTTTATTTAATTTTTCAGTCATTAAAACCCCCTGGCATTCTCGACTAAAGATTTTCGACAAACACCGCACTATTCCCACAATCCCATTATGGACGAACGTTCCAGTTGGACCTCTATCAGAGGTTTTAGGACTAAAGAATGAGCTCGATGGACGGATGGGTTTAGGGTTGGAGGGACGGTTGACAGCCAGAACGAACTCACGGAAAGAACTCTTCATTTTCTCTGTAAGGATTCGCCAATAGGGGGTTTTATAGGCTGAAATGGAGATTTAGTTAGAAAAAAAATTGCACTATTGACATTTTTCAATTGTAATTGTTTAACATTTACGTACGGAATTCGGCGCTTTTTACATTTTTCATTTATTTCTAACAATCACAGTTGATTAAAGAGCAACACGCAATGCGTTTGTGGTTATGTATGATGATGCGGACCACCCGTAGAACACATCAGATCCTGTTATCACCTCTACGATACAAAGAAATGCAGCGGAAGCACCGAAAACTTTTTCCGTGTCCGAAGTTTTACCTTGATTGTTACAAAACACTAAAACTGGAGACTCCTTCCCAAAAAACATTCACCTTATCAGCAGTACACCAACTTACAATGATCTCGTTGACATGTTGAGCAGGTGAGGGTTAAGGGACCTTGCTAAAGGGCCCAAAAGTCACAGCGTGGTGGTGCTGGGATTCAAACTCACAACCTTCTGAGACGTTTAACCTCATAACCACTAAGCTTTGCCTTACAAGTCGCCATGTCAGTTAGCCAGAATAAAAGAAAAAAAATCACCGCCTCCTTCTGACCAATCAGAATTGAGAATTCGATCCCCATCCAAAAAATTATTGACATTTTTTTATTACAATTTTGTCAAAACACCTTGTTTTGGTGTGAAGGACAAATTAAATTATACAGCCCATTAAACCACACACACACACACACCCCAGACAGACCATCTGCTTATTAAATACTCGCAGACCCGAGATTTAATCGGCGTTTGGAAGCCGACGCTGGTCTCGAAGCCGGAGCCCGATTACACAAGAGACATCAGACACATTCTGCTCTTTTATGGGCCTGGAGACTTTTTGTCCGTCACACACTAACACAACACAGCTATTATTAACACTAGAGCCTTTCCTTTCTCTCTCTCGCACTCACACTTACATTTACATGTACGCAAACCCGCCCGCCTGCTATAAAAATGACAAACGACTACAGCGACGTTCGGACACGGAGTGAGCGCTGCAGACGCGTGGGAATTGGTGCATGCGAGCGTGTGTGCGTGGACACGTATGCATTTCTGTCGGATGGTCGAGAGGGCCTGGCTGAAGTCGAGAGATAAACAAAGAGAAGGGGGTTTAAGAATGCAGTGGGAGGGGTGGGAGAGAGGGATGCACCTCGCAAGGAGAAAGGAAGTGAGGGACAAAAATAAAACAACAACAAGAAGAAAGCAAATGAAGCAGCTCTTTAACAAGGAAAGGCATCCAGCAACATGACCTCCACCCCTGATGGCTGTAAATCTGTACAGACTGAACTAAAAAACTCTAAGTTTCCGTTTACTTATAAGGGCAATAAGTGGTAATAAGTGGTTAAGGCTCTACTTATCTGAAAATCAGGGGTTCAACCCCCGGTATTGCCAAGATGCCACTCTTTGGGCCCTTAACCTTCTGTGCTGTAATGTACATGTGACGCAATCAAAAAGCCTCTTTTTTAAAAGAAGTGGCTCAGTGATTAAAGCTCTGGGTTACTGATTGGAAGGTTGTGGGTTTAAGCCCCAGCATTGCCACTCTTGGGCGCTTGAGCAAGCCCTTGTGCTCTGTCACCAGCTTCCTAACACCACTGGGATATGTAATGTGACAAAGCATTGGACTTTGAATCAGAAGGTTATGAGTTCAAATCCCAGCCACACCATAATACTGCTCAGTTGTATGAATGAGATAAATGGAACTCACTGTGGATAAGGGCGTCTGCCAAAATGCCTTAAGTGTATATATATATATATATATATATATATATATATATATATATATATATATATATATATATATAAATTAGTCACTATACTTTTATTCCTAAAGAGCCAGTGGTAAAGAAAAGCTTCCTGAGATAATATGAAGAAGAAACCTGGAGAGGAACCATCCTCTGCAGAAAACCCGTCCTCAATACTAAATGTCCATTAATTAAAGTTCTATCAGTGTTGAGTTTTTTGACACTGTTCAGGGCAATTGCAGTCCTAAACCCATTATTACAGTTGATATTAGTTTATATACTGTTTATACAGATGACTAATTCCAGTCTAAAATCTAATAATCTAATCAGTAATATAGTGATACTTTAATGTTTGCTAAAACAGCATGCAATATATGTGATTTCTTATACATTTATTAAAATATATATCTATATATACAGTACATAACATTGGAATCGGATCGATGCTATTAAATAAAAGAATGTGTGTTGGTGGTAGTGGGTAAAAACATCAAGATTTTCCATTAGACACATAATTAGTGCATTTGGAACATTGGACTATGTTCATGACATTGAATTTAGATTAGTGAGAAATCCAGTGTGTGAACGTATAACTCCGATGAGTCAGGGCAGGACATTGATGAGCAAAGGCGCCACAGCTTATTGAGTCATTTTCCTTTCACGCTTTCGAGATTTTAACCCTTTCATTCGCAACAATTGAACAAAGTTCAGTCCTTACAGACGTACAACAAGCAAACGGTTGTAGGCATGTGCTAAATGGACAAAGGTCTGTAGGATCTGACCAATTCCACAATGAATCCCTATTTGTTGTTATAATAGCCTCCATTTTTCTGGAAAGATGTTCCACTAGATTTTTGGATTGTGCTAATAGACATTTGATGATGTTGGTGAGGTGAGGAGACCTGCGGTGCAGTCAGCGTTCACATTCATCTACTCTGTAGCAGGAGACCTTCCACTCTAACCCATGTAAATCTTCATGGAGCTGGCTTTATGCACAGGGGCTTTGTCATGCTGGAACAGGTTTGGGGCTTTTGGTTCAAGTGAAGGGGAAATTTAATGATACCACATCTAGAAATCCTATACAATTGTGTGCCTCCAACTTTGGAAAATCAGGAAAAAAAGGCAAAAATTCACATCCCAAAACAATTCATTTCAGAGGAATGGACTTTTGTTTTGTTTTCTTTTGCACTGAAACGGGTAAAGGCAAAAGGTATTCAAACGTGTCGGTGCTATATTGGAATTATCCCAAATTTTTCTAAGCAGTGGGTGATCTCAATCAGCTTCATATCTCTACAGACACTGTGGAATTTAAATCCCAATTCGATCATTTTCCTTCTGGTGTTTCAACTTTCATTTCTAGTCAAAACATGATATGGAAATTAGAGAGTTACTGGAGTGATGAAACAAAAGTATGATAAATTTCTGAACATAAAAAACTTGCTTGACAAGGCACAGCAGGTAGCGTTGCCTCCTCATTCACCAGGCTTGATCCTGAGCTCAGATTACCGTCTCTGCATGCTCTTTCCACGTTTGCGTGGATTTCTTCTTGGTTCTAAGACCTCCCAGCAGAAGGTACATTGCTCCCCCTCCCTAAATTGCCCCCACATACCCTGTTATGGACTGCCACCCCAAGTCCAAGGTCTCCCAGGATAGGTTCCAGATCCACCATGGCTTTGTTGCTGTAAGTGAAGGAATGAAGATCTTAGTCTGAAGGTCAGCAAATGGGTCTAGATAATGTACATTCTGCTTCAGTAGGACGGATTACAGTTTCATTCAAGTGGTTAGAACATTATCCAGCTCGTGCTGCATAACCCATCTTGGTATTTCTCCTGCTATTCTTTCGTAGCCAGTGTAAGTTTTGTGGTTCCCCACACTTATTGATTGTTATTATTTCTTGTCCTGTGCCATAGAGCTTGTCTTGTACTCTCTCGCAAGTTTTCCATGAAGTGCGATCTGTCAAAACGCACTCGTAACGTGTATCGTACATTTAACTCTGTATGTGTATATACCTAACTGGGGTGTATGAGGTGGTATCAAAACGTTTCAAACCTAATTTTGTGACACGAAAACAGCTGGCAGCACAAGGCTGCATGCACAGTCACAGGGAGCACCGAATTTATTTTTAAGTCAGTGTGCCAGAAGACATCTTCCTGTGTACATCGGAAGCTGTACAACTGGTGCTATTCCGACCACGTGCGTTACCACGTGTGCACCTTGTCACAGGAACTCTGGGAGGGCTGTATTGCTGTGCAAGGGGACTATTTTGAAAGTGATAGTGTATAAACGTAGATAAATAAATTACTTGCTTGTATACAGAGCGAGTCTCGCAACTTTTTAAAACCACCACCGATAATATAAATCCCTTGAATTTTCTTGAAAGAAAATGCATTTTGCATTATCCGCCTTTGTTTCTTCGAAGAAAACGAACGCTAAGAAAATCAGCAAATCTTTTCGTTTTGCATGTCGAAAGTACTGAAGGACACAGACAACTTGAAGCAGACAATCCCTGACCATGTGTTCGATCAACCTGTCCACACAAAGCGTTTATTTTCCTTAGCGAATGTAAATTAACTTAATTCTTAAAGGCAACTTCTTTACCCTGAACCAAGCTCTTCCTAATCCAAGCTTCACCTTGGATAGGGTGAGACGGCCCCCGAAGAGTTCCCATGCTGGGAAACTTTACTGTCATCATGAGTTAACTGCTCTCAGATTACTACATCTGATCAGCCTTTGTTTTTTCATCTGGGGTAGGAGTTTAAAGCTCATTAGTATCTGGGACGAGTGAGTGGAGGTTGGGGAAAAGGTGCGTTTACAAAAGATGCATCAATGGCTAAGTATATTGATTTTGGCCGAACGTTCACATGCGTGAAACTATACGTAGCGCAAAATCACCTTTGACTGTCCTCTCTTAAGGTAACATGGATAAAAAACGTGACAAAAAAATAGTTCTCAGCGCATTCATCGCATCCAGAGCCAGGATCTCCTGTTTTCACTGATCTGAGTTGGCCTGTATGTGAAGGAGAACACTGTCCGTCAGGGATGTGTAAGGCAAGCGTGGGCGTACTGTGCGACGGGTTAATACTTCCCAGATCGGAGGGATTTACTTTACATTAGCTCACCCATGTGCCAGCGGCCTCCTCGAGCTTTTTCTTTTGGTCCGAGGTGTTGATGATGTCATACTCAGGCACCAGCGAGCATATGGCTTCTCGAGAAAGTCACTGGAGCTGTGCATGTTGCTTTTTCTTGCCATTATTCTGAAGTCTTCCACCAGTGCTGCTCCAGGAACTTAACTAATGGGCTGCTGGAGCTTTAATGTTGATCTAGAGGCTTTAAAATCTATTAAGCTGGTCCTATGGCATTCAGCTTCACTTTTTTGTCATATAACGATATTATTTTATAGAGGTGTAATATTCGACACCCAATCAGAACAGTGTTGTGGGGTGACTGAAGTTGTAGGACATCTCTAGTAGCATCCTGTTAATTGGGAAACTATTATTTGGAAACACTGTGAGTGAATCACTTGCTTTTCCTTTCCACCATTTCCAGTGAAGGAGGCAAAGCCTTTGAACCTGCTACCACCAGTTAAGAAGGTGTGGCCTCTGTACCTGCCAGTCTTATTGAAGGAGGTGTGGCCTTTGTACCTGTCAGTCAAATTGAATGAGGTGTGGTCTCTGTACCTGTCAATCCCATTGAAGGAGACGTGCCCTCAGTACCTGTCAGTCCCATTAAAGGAGGTGTGGCCTCTATACCTGTCAGTCCCATTGAAGGAGGCGGGGCCATTGTACCTGTCAGTCTTATTGAAGGAGGTGTGGCCTCTGGACCTGTCAGTCCCATTGAAGGAGACGTGGCCTCTGTACTTGTCAGTCTTATTGAAGGAGGTGTGGCCTCTGAACATGTCAGTCCCGTTGAAGGAGGCGGGGCCATTGTACCTGTCAGTCTTATTGAAGGAGGTGTGGCCTCTGTTCCTGTCAATCTCAGTGAAGAAGGTGTGGCCTCTGTATCTGGTAAACCTATTGAAGTAGGTGTGACCTCTGTACCCGTCAGACTCAGTGATGGAGGTGTGGCCAGACTCATTGAACAAGGAATGGCCTCCATACCTGTCAGCCTTACTGAAAGAGGTGTGGCCTCTGTACGTCAGGTACAGTGAAGGAAGTGTGTCCTCGATACTTGTCCCTCACATTGAGGAGGGAGTGACCTCTAACCTGTGAGTCTGTGTAACATAGGTATCGTTTATGTACCTGTTAGTTCTAGTGAAGGAGTTATGACTTCTGTACCTATTAGTCTCAGTGAAGTTTTTTCCTTTATACATGTCAGTCTCACTGAAATAGGGCTCTAACCTGTCAGTCTATGTTAGGAATGTGCATGGGGATTTCAGTGAGACATTGCCTATAGGACCTTTTACAGTAAAGTGGAATACTGAAACATCTTTACAGAGCAGTGTAAAAGCCCTGTGGAGAAGCTTGAGAACTGCTTTAAACTGGTCTCAGATCAGCATCTAACAGTTTTCTTATTCAATTAAAATTGGATTCTGAGAGAAAGAGCAGCCTGAGCCAAGTTTTGGGATGGGCTTTTTCTCCTGAATGGATGGCTTGTCTGTTGACCTGTTGAGGCCTTATGTCATGGAGCAGGTGTGTGGGTGTGAATATTCATGTCCCTCTAAGTGCCTTTCCCAGAGTAATATGTGTAATTGTGTCAGTTTTCCTGATCTGAACCCAACAGCACGTCATAGGGGGCGTGTGTATGTGTGTGCATGTGTGTGTGTGTGTGTGTGTGTGTTGCCTGGGGGATCAGCCATGCAGGAGAACCTAAAGAAAACACTTACAGAATGCAGACACTAAATGACATCAGAGGGAGTGTCGTGGTTGGGAAAAGACACAGGTTTAGATGTTTCCCCTGGATTTACATTTCACTGAAAAGCCCCTTGTAAAAAAACAAGACGTATGCTTGTGAAAAACTGGGTTATGCCACAACATGTACAAAACCCAGTCTGCTGTCATTTGATATTAGGGATGGGTAGTTGCAGTTGTCAGCAATGATTAATTGTAACAGAGCATTTTTACTTTAGGAGCATATATTTAGCTTAGCTTTAATTTTTTTAGCTGATTATTATACTTTATCTGCATTATAACAATGTTTACACTTCGTATTCACAATTTTAGCCTTTAAATTATATTTTACCAGGGTATATGCTGGGATTTCTACTCTGTCCAGATTCCAGGCAATCCCACTTGGTTCAGCTTTTGTACCTCTGAATTGCACTCTCTCTAGTTTTTTAACCCTGTATAATTTAATCAATTGGAAATTCATCACTGTCCAGAATTCAATACATGGGATTTCCACTTGCTCTAGCTTTAGTACCTGGGAATTCCATTCTCCCCAGTTTCAGCATATATGAATTTGCCTCTGTCTGGCTTAAGTATTGTGGAATTTGACTTTGTTTAGCATTAGTACCTGGGAATTCGAATGTGTTAGGGTCAGTACCTGGAAATTTGACATTGTTCAGTGTCAGGACCTGGAAATTTCTTTTTTCATTGTTAGAACCTGGTAATTTGAATGTGTTGAGTGTCAGTACCTAGGAATTAGAATGTGTTGCGTGTCAGTACCTGGGAATTTAAATGTGTTGAGTGTCAGTACCTGGGAATATGAATGTGTTGAGTGTCAGTACCTGGGAATTTGAATGTGTTGAGTGTCAGTACTTGGGAATTTTAATGTGTTGAGTCTCAGTACCTGGTAAATTGATTGTGTTGAGTGTCAGTACTTGGGAATTTTAATGTGTTGAGTCTCATTACCTGGTAAATTGAATGTGTTGAGTGTCAGTACCTAGGAATTTGAATGTGTTGAGTGTCATTACCTTGGTATTTGAATGTATTGAGTGTCAGTACCTGGGAATTTAAATGTGTTATGTCTTAGTATCTGGGAATTTGAATGTGTTGAGTGTCAGATCTGGGAATTTCAATGGGTTCAATGTCAGTACCTAGGAAATTAAATGTGTTCAGTGTCAGTACCTTAGAATTTGACTTTGTTTTGCATCAGTACCTGTAATTTCCTTTCTGCCCAGCTTCAGTACCTAATATGTTGACTCTGAGTGCCTGGTACTGCTGGCACAGCTTCAGTAACAGGGATTTCCAGGGATTTCCAGGGATTTCACACTTACCCTTGTCTTGTTAAATTGCCATTAAATTCCTCAGTATATAATGTATGTATATATCAAACAGGCTTATGTGGTTGATTACAGTTTCATCGGCATGAAAACATCAGGTCCACAGAGTCTGCCTCATTACTGCTGGCCGAATCTGTCAGACCCGTACATGAAGACAAAGAGCAGCGAGCACCAAGTATAAGTATTTTATAATCCTAAAGAATAAAATTATTTTCTGCCTGACAAGTGATTTGATGCAACAAGAACATCAGAAGTGCCAAAGACATGAAAAGCAGACGAAGATATAAGATCCTTCGCGATTTTTATGGCATCCATATGATATTTTTAAATGCTCTGAAATATTATAGCGCAGCTAAGAAAGATTTACAGATGTATTTAGTTTGGCTTGAGTACAAAGAGGGGGTTCGAGTGCATATATGTGTGTGTGTATATATGTGTATTCTTTTTTATACTGCGTGTGTGTGTTTGTCTGGTCCATGGTATTTCCTCTAAATGTCCTCTCTGTAGAAATCAAGGCATTCCAGTAGATCTTAGTGTTTTGTAGTGTTTAGACACAGCACACTCTTTCCCACAACCTCAGTGCACATGTGACTTCCACGTTTGGTCATGTGATCCAGATCTACACGCATTTACGTGGACTTTTGGAAACTTGGACAAAGACTTTGTAATTGACGACAGCACTGGTATGGATTTATTATCCATAAACTTATTATCCATTTGGATATTTGATTGACAAAATGATGGACTTTTCTTTCCTTTTCATATAGTCGCATGTAAACCGCATGGGCCTCTTTATTTTAAGCACTGCAGGAAATAACGTGTTATGGGATCTCTGGCAGAGCCTCTCTCCCTTCGCAAGCAGGTCAGATGAAAAGATCTGTGTGAATGATCCGAGTTAAACGCTTATCAGCTTGAGTAAATCGATATTTCGTTTCCGTCCACAGCCAGAGCAGTAAGAGGAAACAGTGAATGTGTGACAGACAAGGCTAATGGCATTCAGACTAGAGCTTTAAATCCTCAAGGCTCCCCATAGCCCTCCATACAACCGTGAAAAAAAGGGGCTTGTGGGTAAAGCTTGCGACAGGGGACACCCATATGTACACACACACATACACATTCTCACTGGGGGTGCCGAATGGATCGATTGGCTAGGGCTTCTCTGGAGCCGATCTGGACCGCCAGGGCTAAAGGTAAGCTTTGGAGGCACCCAGGGGTCACACACGTACGGTGTCCCCTTACAGAGCATGCTAAATCAATTAGCCCCTCTTTTTCCTCACACACCCACCAGTCCCGATGCTTATCCTCTTGCGACTAGGCTAAATAAGAATCCGCTTATAACAGCATGTGTCTGAAATCATCGGACTCCGGTCACGGCGTAATCATAGGCCAGAGTTCTAAACTGTCTGGAGCACCGCCTTTCAGAGGGGTGCATTATCATTCGGAGACTTTAGCCACGTGCATCCATCAGTCATGTGTAAAAGAGTCTACAATAAAGACATTGTCAATATTGCTGCGTATTGTATGACCAATTAAAAGTACCTCTGAATGGTTTTCCTTAGCTTGTGCATGTTTCTCAACAGAGGGTCAAGCTTTGGTTCCAAAAGAAGAGCCGATAGGAACTATTCAGATATCCCATGGAGACTGGTTCAGACCGGTTCCTGAACTAATATAACCATGCTGTACAAACTTGTCCAGCAGAAAATCATGTCCTAGGAGATGGAGGACAATCACACCACATTCAAAGTCACATTTTGTGTCTTCTTTACCTTTTTAATGACGGTACAACAAATACACCCCAAATCAGAAAACCCAAAAGCTTTTTACAACCAATCTTAAGCCTGTCCAATCGTTGAAATGAGAATCTAAGATTTTTTGGCTTGACCTGCTACAGTTTTACAAGCTTCATAAAACTCCTCCACAGTCCCAGAATTCACTGCTGTGCTGGGTCTTTGCTGGCGTGACCCTCTAATGCCTTCCACAGAGCTTCTCCAGGTTTCAGAGATGAGTTTTAACCCGATCCTTAGTGTTTGTGCGTGTTTGTGTGAGTAAATTGGTTTGCTTGTCAATTTGTGTGTCTTCCTTTTGAAGAATAAGATCGTCAAAGGGCAGCCGAGGCCTTCCGAAGAAACTATACAGCTCGAGGCGAAAATCAAGGTTGAGGGGAAGATGTGGAGGTGGCGTAGGTGTTTGGAAGCGGAGATCAAAGGATATGTATTTGTTGGTCTTGAAGATTATGGAAAATAGAGACATAAAGGCAGAAAGATGAAAATGTACTTTGGATTGAAAAATATCTGCTTCTGCAGTTGCATTTCATCTTCATTGGTTCAAAGCTCCAAACTGGAGTAGATCTTGTTTTTTTTTTTTTTATTTAAGAATATTTTATTGATCCCACAGGCAAATTGTTATTTATTTGCATATTCAGGTTGGTGTGAACAAACTCTAGTGTCCTGCACAGACTCCTGACCTCCCCAACACCTCTGAACTCGTTTGGAATGAAATAGAGATGGAGTCTCCCCAGCCCTTTTTAACGCTAGTACCTGAATGATCAGTAATCCTGGAAACATAAAACTTACTGGAAAGCCTTCTCGGAAGAGTGGAGCTTAATATAAAAGCAAAATTTGAATAAATCTGCATTTAAATGGTTAACACTTGTGGAGAGCCAGAAGTGGACAAACCAATGTATCCTATCCACAAGTGCATATCTAAGTACATGCTATTTGTCGGTGCCTTACACTTTTAACTTGCTTAGGGCCTCAGGGTCCAGCTTACACTAATTACACTCTTATATAGGCATGTGATTATGTTCCAGGTAACTGATACAGCGGTGCTGTTATTGAGAGCGATTTTCGAATCAATAAGCAAGGGCGTGCTGGGTTAAACTACCCATCATACACGGCTGGCAATTTCAGGCGAGATCCTCCTTGGGGGCAGCGTTCCGCTTAATGAGGATCTTACCCTGTTAATTCCCCCTGAAGCCGAGCTAATTAACCTTATTACTCACAGGACAAAAAATATCCACCAGTCTCGCACTGTGTCTAATGAAACAACACGTGTTTTTCTTTCTGTTCGACAATTAGTCCCTTTAGTGGTTACACCAGCAACATGAATTGGAAATTAGATGGCTGTACAGTCAGCACACACACACATATATATATACACACATATACACACAGCTGGCATCTCTCTAAAGCCTGCATCTTATTAAGTTAGGCATCGCCATTTCGTGTTTCCTTGAGGAGCTGTCCCAGTTGCCAGGCGCATTACTTATTCCAAAGGGAGCCATTCTCCAGCCAGCAAACCCCTTATTTCATTAGCCCAGAAGAAAGCACTGAAATTGGAATAAGGTTTTGTTTCATAAGCCTGAGATCCTCTTGGTTTCCGAGCGGTGAGGGAAACGTTCTTCGAGAGAGTTTTTCCAGTCCAAAAGCAGTTTCAGACAGCGGTGATGTCAGCTGGAGTCGCGATCGATCATCAGGTCTTTATAGCTCACAAATAGCAGAGAATTTAGGTGCCAAACGTGCTAACATTGTTTAGAATTAATGCAGGCTAGTAGCCAAACAATATTATGTCAATACATGGCGTGTGTAGTAATGCTAATCGGTTCTTTTGCGTTTCAGCTGCTAGTTGGTTTACTAGCTAAATTGATTTTTTTTGTGTTCGTTTTTTGTTTGGAAAAAATTAGAAAATGTTTTTAATGTAATTTAATTTAAAATGTATAGTTTCTTGCTATCTTATTTTTTGATTTTGAGTTATTTGGGTAGGTCTGTGGTAGAACCCTAAATATTCAAAAGCTACTATTTTGCCGAGTTCCTCCAGTGTACATGTTCATGCGAATTTTGTTTGGAAAATTATCTTTTTTTTTTATTTGGGTTTGTGGTTCTCTTGAACAAGCTGGATGTAAAATAACTGATCAAACATCAGTGCAAAATCCATTAGTGGCCTTATCCAGCATTCCTACTTCATCCTGAGAAGTTTGAGAATTTCGTAAAGCAACCAGGAAATCGCATTAAATGGCATGTCCTCTTCTTACAATGTAATGTGCACAAAATCTTCAGACACTCATTACATAACAACTCTTTCCCCGCCCCCATTCTGCTTTGCCAAACCCTGCCTTGCCCCACCCCATATTCTACTAGATTGTCTGCGATCTCTGAATATGTTCCTCTGGTTTATGTCATATTATTTATCATTTGCTCAAACAGCACCAACGTGGATATTTCGTCCCAAGAAAACACCACCAATGAGATTTACATTTCAGGGTTATTAGGGTTCAGGATTGTACCTATTGAGCACTTTTGGTGATCATGGATCATATTTGTTTTTGCTAAATTTTGATGCCGACTTTTGTCTACACAGACCCTGTAGCCTCAGGGATTTTTTTCTTTTAATAAAACCAAAACAAAGCTTGTTAAGTTCAACCCCTATTAGACTTAAAGAGTAGCAGGAGAGCTTGTAATAATAAGCTGTTCTTCTGGTCTCAAACCATGGGACTATCACTCACGAATCATTTATATCAGGATTCATTTTAACAGCAGTAACATTACAGAAAGCTACAAAACTTTGATAACAATTTAGTAAAACGTCACAATTCTGTGGTTCCTTTCCGCTGAATTTAAGCGATTCTGCGTTTTTATGCATCGGCATTCAAGCGCATGAGAGTACGTCAAATCTTTTCCGACAAACGTCCTTCGACGGAGTTCCAGCGTTCCCGCTGTTTTATGGAGCGAGACGTATTTCAATTTCAGATTTTTCTCAGATCAGGTTCAGCAGCAGACATGAATCGTTAATCACAAATGTGTGCTACCATTTGCGCTAGGCAAACCCGCTCTGCCAAAAAAAACTTTGCAGCATGATGATGGTTGGGCATTTGAGCCGAGCCGCTGACCTCCAATCAGACTCGCTCCCTCAGCTATCAGCCGCCTGAATCAGCCCGGTTTTAAATCGGATCCACGTGTCCGGCTCTACGGTGATTGACGGCTTGTCACTGCCTGTTTGCAGCTTTATTGCGAGAGGTCAGATAGCATCTCTGACAGTCAAAGCAGTGGGGCTTTAATGTGCAGGAGGAAGGGAGGGGCCTGTGTGAGCCCGCCCACTGTGGGTCAGGAGATCTGGAAGATAAGGGGAAAGGGAGTTGAATAGTATGATGGATGGAGAGTGTGTGTTGTTTTGGTGGGGGAATTGACTGAAGTTGTTATAATGCAGCTTTGGAGGATGTTGCGCAACACTAAACCTAGCAATAAACAGATGAAATTGAGAGTGTTCCTTGACAAGTGGAATAAAACACTTCAGGATGAGCAGTTTTTGGAAACAGCACATCATCCTATAGACTTTTGCATGTACTTTTCTCCACATATTATATACTCAAGACTGATCTCCAGACTTTTGTTTCTTGGCTCAGTTCGGCTTTCTAGAACACCCTAACCCTAACCCACAAAGTCTGTGTGATGTCATACGGATGGAATCACAAACATTATCTTCAGAAAGATCAAGGCTCAACTTATACTGATTCCTGCATGATACTG
The DNA here is from genome assembly GCF_014805685.1 of Silurus meridionalis. Lineage (NCBI taxonomy): Eukaryota > Metazoa > Chordata > Actinopteri > Siluriformes > Siluridae > Silurus > Silurus meridionalis. The sequence continues at coordinate 14,946,609 of NC_060899.1, forward strand.
CACTGTGCTTTCTCAGTCTCAATAAGTTCTTGCCAGAGGAAGAATAACAATTTAGTTTTGAGGGCATTTGACATACAGAAGCCACACTTCCTTGACTGAGACTGACAGTAACACAAGCCACACCTCCTTTACTGAGAATGACACAGGCTCCTTTTATTGAAATTGTCTTGAACACAAACCATGCTTGAGATTGATAGGAACACAAGCCACACCTCCTTTTTGAATTAACATGAACATAAGCCACACCCCCTTTTTTAATTGAAAGGAGCACAAGCACCGCATTGATTTATTTAACAGAAACACAAGCCACACCCCTTTTTTATAATGAACAGGAACACAAGCCACACCCCTTCTATAATTAACAGGAACACAAGCCACACCTACTTTTTTAATTAACATGAACACAAGCCACACCCCTTTTTATAATTAACAGGAACACAAGCCACACCTCTTTAAATGAGACCGATAGAAACACAGGCCACACCTCCTTTATTTAATTAACAGGAATATAAGACATGCCTTCTTTACTGAGTCTGACAGGGACAGAAGCCACACCTCCTTTATTGACAGTGACAAACACAAATGATACCTCCTTTAGTGAGACTGAATAACACAAGCCACACCTCCTTTACTAAAATGGACAGGAGCACAAGCCATGCCACCTTCACTGAGGCTGAAACACACAGAGGCCACACCTCCTTTACATAATCTATGCCATTTTTGCTGGGTATGACAGGTCCTAAAGACACACCCCCTTCAGTCAGGCATGGCATGCACAGACGCCACGTCTCCTTCACCAGGACACACACAGTGCCCATCTGTGGGCTCAGACACAGTGACACCCTTGCTTGATAGCTGTATTTAGCAAAGGTGTGTTGTATCATGATGGCCAGTATGATGATTGTAATAATGATGATTGCATGTGTGTGTGTGTGTGTGTGTTTGTGTGTTTAGGTGAACGCCCTTACCAGTGCCCGTACTGTGACAAGGCCTTCAGCAAGAATGATGGGCTGAAGATGCATATACGTACACACACTCGGGTAAGACCATACACGACTCCAAGATTAAGTTTATACACGTTATACAAGTTTATTAACCGGTTTTGGCTGGTTAGTTGAGTTACGTAGAGCATGATGCGAATAATGCTAAGGTCCTGGGTTCGATCCCTATATGGGCTCTTCTTTATGGGGAAGTGGTAGCTCAGCTCAGTAGACTCTGGTTTACTGATCAAAGGTTGGGGGTTCATGCCCTTGTATTGCCAAGTTAGTCTATGAAAAAGGCCCTTAACCTTCTGTGCTCCAGGGGCGCTGTATCACGACTGACCCTCTGCACTGACCCCAGCTCTTGGGCCCTTATGCAAGGCCCTTAATCCTCTGTGCTCCAGGTGCACTGTATCATGGCTAACCCTGTGCTCTTACTCCAACTCCTGGGCCCTTGTGCAAGTCCCTGTGCTTCAGGGGCACTTTATCATGGCAGACCCAGCGCCCTGACCCCAGCCTGCTAAAGTCGCTAAGATATCTGAAGAAATAATTTCACTCGGCTGTAATGTACATGTGAGAAGTAAAAAGCTTCTTTCTTTGGGGAAGTGGTAGCTCATTGGTTAAGGCTCTCAGTTACTGATTGTCATGTTGGAAGTTCAAGACCCGATATTGCCAAGCTGCCACTCTTGTGGCCTTAGAGCAAGGTCTCTAACCCTCTGACCTCCAGAGGCAGTCTGACCGTAGCTTCATAATGTCGCTGGTATAAGAAGAAATAATCTTATTCTGCTGTGATGTACAATTGACATGTAAAAAGCCCCTTTACCCCTTTTGCCCTGTTATTTTACCCTTTTATTTTACATACATTGAATCTGAAGCATTTCGACGTTTTTGCATATACCCCAGTTCTTACCAGTTAATTATACTCTTTTCTTCTGAGTTCCTCAGTGAGTGGGAGGGAAAGTGAGGAATTCGTGCATGAGATTTGTACTCAAGTGTGTGTTGGACCGGACCTTGAAGCACATCATACAGCAGTAGTGTTATAAACCGGCTTCCCTGGCAGATGTTTTTGAGCTCCCCAGCAACTGGCTGGTCGGTAAATGCTTCTCTACCACAAAATAAGGCTCCTCGGAGTGGCTCTCCCACAACAAATTCACTTATTCCACCAGCTGTGCTTTATACATAGAAAAGCCACTGTTTTCTGAGTGTGTGCATGTGTGTGTCGGTGTGACTGAGTGTGTGCGTGCGTGCCTGAATCTGTCTCTACAGTATGTTTGAAGCTCGTCCAGCCGGTTGATAGGACTTTTCTACATTCTCTCAGACCGCTGCGCTTCAGTAAACGGATATGTACCAGAGCTTTGACTAAGCAAACAAATTTACACTCTTGCGTGTAAGCAGGACATCATGATCCGTTCTGGCATGCTGACTGGGTGATCGGTGAAGGGAAGGCGAGGACATGCAGGTAGCTTGAAACGAAGAAAGAGGCATTTGGATCCAAAAGGACAAAAACCATGATACCCCCACGTTACACAGTACACTTAATGTGTGGTCGAGGGTATCAACATGGGATGGGCTTGAAATGGAATAACCTTGAGTCATTCCTCTAGCACTGACATTGGCAGGTTATTGGACGCAACATCTAGCATCTAGGTGTGCTTTCTACATGGATTCTGCATTAGTGTACCTTTTGCAGACGTGACTGAATTGCCACACAGACCTTTCCATTCCATTCTAAGGATACTCGATATGGTTGAGATCTCGACTGTACAAGCCATGGACATGGTGAAGGGTTCTCATCAGGATCCCATCAGGTTCTCTGATGCTTGCTAGTGCTTGCTTGCCAACAAAAAAACAGACCCCCACCTACT
>NC_060899.1:14954453-14959453 GCF_014805685.1 Silurus meridionalis
GTGGTTAGCGTCGAAAATGTACCTAGCTTAACCAGTTAATCGTAGCTACAGCTAAGTGTCAAATGTAAGATCGAGAAGATCTTTCAGAAATGCTGTCAGGTTTTCATGTAAACTTGATGGCTAGCAGTGGCAGTGAAAATGATCAAACGTAGAATTGAGATCTTTCGAGTTTCCGCTCACATGAGCTAGCCGACTAGCAGCATCAGTTAAATCTATTAGCGCAACATCGCGAAACTCAACCAAAATGTTCCCAGTTCCATCTCAAGACATTTGCTAGCATCATGTTAGGAAAATGGACGCTGTTTAAAAGTGTACAATTAGCAGCTTCAGAATCCTCTTGGGAGTTCTCTGTTATCGTGTCGTAATACTGTCAGCGTAGCTCATGCTAGCTAACCGGCTTGCATTAGCACTGATGGTTGTTCCGATGTTTGCAACGGGAGCTTTAATATTCTGTCGGAAATCCTGTCAGGCTAGCTCATGTTAGCTAACTGAAAAATATACAATTCCTCTGGATCCAATGGCTCATTTTAGCTAGCTGAGCTTAGTAACTACGCGATGGTGGTTAGCTAACGAGGCTCGTGTGTCATAAACACGGATTATCCCTTAAATGTAATTCAAAATTGTTTTTTTTTTCCTGTGCTGTTTCCGATTGCAGGTGTGTGACCTGTCGTTCAGCCTGAAGAAGATGCTGATCCGCCACAAGCTCACCCACAACCCCAATCGCCCCATGGCCGAGTGCTCACTCTGCCACAAGAAGTTCACCCGCAACGACTACCTCAAAGTGCACATGGAGAACGTCCACGGGGAGACAGATGGCTGAACACAGGTCACACTCACCTCTGGATATGGACCATCACACACACACACACATTTGACTTATTATCCTTGTTAGGACCTCAGAAGGACCTCACTAATATTATCAATGTAGCTAATTCACTTCATTACATAGAACCATGTCCCTACACACACACACACACACACACACACACAGACTGTAATAAATGACAGCAAGTGAACATTTTTATACATCAATTATTTCCTATTGTAAGGTAACAGAGATTGTATATATATTTTTTTACGTTTGATTCGATCTTCATCGATATTCAGGATTGTTTCACTCTGTGGAGCCGCATTACAGCGCTGGACAATCAGACGTCAGTCAGATATCTCAGATACTTCATCTCAGAGTGAAACATGCGAAGATTTTCCCCCAAATGTACGCATAAACACACTGAATTGATTCGCTAGCACACAGGGCGGGGTGGCGTGAGGGCGGGGCGGGGTGGCGTGAGGGCGGGGTGGGGTGTCGTGAAGGCGGGGCAGGGTGGCATGAAGGCGGGGTGGCGTGAAGGCGGGGTGGCGTGAAGGCGGGACACTTTTAGAACCAACTCATCCAACCAATATCACGATATCGTTCAACAACATAAAGAAATGAAGAAGTAAATTCTGATCTTTTGATCATCTTCCACCCATCACACACCTGTCACACACACACACAAACACACACACAGACAAACATGATAGCAAATGTGTGAATCCTCTAACTTTCTCTCTTTCTGTCTTTCTTTCTTTACCTTGCTTCCTTCCTTTTTTCCCTTCTTATTTAATCTATCTATCTATCTATCTATCTATCTATCTATCTATCTATCTATCTATCTATCTATCTATCTATCTATCTATCTATCTATCTATCTATCTATCTATCTTTGTTTTTTCTTCATTCCTCTGTTTCTTGACCATCCTTCCTTCCTTTCCTTAATTTCTTTCGATCCTTTTATCTTTCTTTCCTTACCTTCCTTCCTTTCTTCTTCTTCCGTCATTTTTTCCGTTTTCTTTCTTTTTTCTTTCTTTCTTTCTTTCTTTTGCTTCTTCCTTCCTTTCTTTTCTAATCTTTCATCCTTCCTTCCTTCCTTCCATTTTTTTTTCATTCCTTTTTTTTTATCTTCCTTCCTTCAGTCATGTGACTTGTTAAATGACTCTGAAGTGATGCTTTGTTTGTTTTTTTCCATCTGATGTGGGATTACAGTTTATTACAGACACCAGACACATTTTTTTTATCCGTTTAGAGTAAAAAATGCTCAGACGGGATGATGATGTTTTTTCCCGCTGCTTCTGTGCTGCAGTATTTCTATAAGGTACATTTGGTTCCCTGGATGTTTCAATGTCAGTATTTGTGTACATCATGTTTATTGTATCAAATTCATATCAGAAAGAGAAGAAAGTGTATCAATTATTGTCGTTTCCGTACGAGGAGCCGAGTTACTGTTACTCTCAGTACTGTTTCTTATATTTCTGTTTTAATACATAAATAATATAACGAATGCTGCTGTTTTCTTTCTTTCAATCAACTCGAATGTTCCGCATTTTATTCCAGAATTATTGAATTATTGAACTGGAAATAAAACATAAATAACCGTGCGATTATCAGAGTTTAGCAAGAAAAATACTGCATCGAGTTACACTACATGGGCAAAAGTTTGTGGACACCTGAGCATTAGATTGTGTTTTTTCTTTTATTCCACATTGAGGCCTTGTTTAATGTTATAATAAGCTCCATTCTTCTGGGAAGATGTTCCACTACAGTTTGTGGAGTTTAGTGGAGATTCATTTAGCCACAATGATGTTAGTAAATGATTGAGGTGAGGAGGTTGGGGTACAGTTCATTAATGTTCAATAGGGTTGAGTGTCAAAGCTCTACAGCAGGACACCCAAGATCTTCCACTCCAAACCATGGAAACCAGGAGCTGGATTTGTGCACTGGAAGCACAAACATCGGCCATCAGCCTTGAATTCAACGCAATGTAAACGCTGGACATTTTCAGGTGTTGCCATAGCGACAGGTTGTTTTAGTTGTGAGGATCAAAAGCTCTCACCACTCCGTTGCCTGCAAACGTTCTCTCTTCATCCAAAAATAAACAACTCAAACCATGAATATATACAGAAGTAAGACGCCGTGTGTTCTGTTCCTGCTGAGCTCCTGAAGGCTCCTGGATCACAGGATCTGATGTGATTGTAGAGTCATAAACCTGACACACACACACACACACACACACACACACACACACACACATCACACACACACACACCCATCGTACACATTACACACCTATTGCACACACATCTCTCTCTTTCTCTCACACACACACACACACACACACACACACACACACAAACACACACAAACACACCCATCACACACACACACACACACACACACACACATCTCTCTCACGATACCAAATGTCTAAATCATCAAATATGTATTTTTCTTTCTTTCTTTCTTTCTTTCTTTCTTTCTTTCTTTCTTTCTTTCTTTCTTTCTTTCTTTCTTTCTAGTTTTTTCTCTCCTTTTGATCTCTTTCTGTTCTTTATTTTGAAAATATGAATTTCTTTCTTTCTTTCTTTCTTTCTTTCTTTCTTTCTTTCTTTCTTTCTTTCTTTCTTTCTTTCTTTCTTTTTTAATATAAGATAAGATATACCTTTATTCGTCCCACAGTAGGGAAATTTCTAATATCTCTTCTTTTTTATCCGAATTCATTTATCTTTTTTCTTTCTTTTTTTTAATCTTCCTTCTTTCTTTCCTCCCTGAATGAACGTGTGATTACAGTAAGAATCAGCTCTTCACCATCTGCTCTTTAAACTTCATCCTTTTTCCAAGAATCCCCTGATCGATGAGAACTCTGTGGGTGTGGCCTAATATTCTAATGAGCACATTTGATTGACAGCTGTCTGTCTCAGCTTGCTAAAGCAGTCCAGCGGATTTTATACACTTCCTCTCTCTATGAACTCTTTCAGGTAAGTGTTGACTCCGCCCCCAGGAGAGGCGAGGCAAGGTGAGTGTGTGCTGCTATGATGATCATTTCTTCTCAGGTTCTCCTGTAAACACTTGGTTTAAAGGTTTCTCACGACCCTGACTGGAATTATGGGAAATCCGTGCTGTTTGCACTTCAGACAGATGTGCGCCAGATTCCCACACAGCTGTATTAATAGTTTAAGTGGCACTTGTAGTGTTGTAAACAGATTGATGAGAGGCGGAGTCACGGCCCAGCTGCCCTGCTCTCCGCACGTGTTTATATATATATATATATATATATATATATATATATATATATATATATATATATATACACGCTGTGAGTGTGAGTCTGATGAATCTCTGATGAATATATTATCTGGTTGATACTCTGTTGAAAGACGTGACAGTGCAGGATGTAGGAGTTGGATGTATTTGGACAGTAATACAGGCCTGGACACTCGGACGTTGTGGGAATTGTTTGTGTATAAAGAGCCAAACCTTTCATTTCACACATCATGTGAGCTTCCATCAAACCGCCAATCAACAGAAACACGCCTCTGTTCTAATCAGACTCCACCCCTTCTGTCTGGCCAGAGTTTAATTGTAGAGTCTGTGTGCTGATGAGCACAGATTGGGGATTAAATTCATTACATTAGCAAAGTTAATTATAATATTCAGATTTTAAATTTTCATAAACATTATATAAAAAAATAAAAAATTATCTAATTTATTAAAATTATATTATTTTAAATATCTATATACGTTTAGGAAAAGGTAGTATATCTGCTTTGAATCTATCTAAATTTGGAAGTGTGTGTGTGTGTGTGTGTGTGTGTGTGTGTGTGTGTGTGTGTGTGCGGTGTCTGATTTCAAGTGGTGTATCACGCCCATCGTAGGTCTGAGTACAGATTGTGTGTGTTTCTAATTATGCTTTTTACTGGGTGCACTGGTTTCCTGTCGCTGTGTGTGTGTGTGTGTGTGTGTGTGTGTGTGTGTGTGTGTGTGTGTGTGTGTGTGTGTGTGTTTGCACACAGACATTGGTCCCCACCCTGGGTCCTGGAGTGTGATTAACTCACCGCCACACAAACCGCCTGATTGGTCCGTCTCCGTATCACTACGGCAACAGGTAGGGTGGGATGCTTCTTTGAGCCGCAGAATGTAAAGTATGTTCCGATACACGATCACACATGTGTGTGTGTGTGTG